>NC_056746.1:95416193-95456193 GCF_019279795.1 Protopterus annectens
CTAAACTCCTCCATTGAGGGATCTGCCCTCATCTGTCACAAATACAATGCCAAATTTAGAAACAAGCCCATACAATGGAACTCTAGCATCAACAAACTTTCCAATAAAAGGAAAATAATGCGTTGGCCTTAAGAAATAATCTCAAACCACCCCATTTAAGAAGTGACCAGAAAAACATAAGCAAAAAGCTCAGGCATAAGCCCTGCAAAGCCAAGTATAAATTAAATACTGCAACCTCATTCAAAGATAACTACAAATTCTCTTTCAACTATATCAGGAATCCAGCAGCAATAGTTCACACTTTTCTGAGTCTGTAAACAACAGTACCACCTATTCTAACCTAGAAGACATCACTAACATATTAACAGAAAAACTTAGTTACGTGTTCCTCCTCTCACACCATTCTGTCCACACTACTGACTATGTTGTTGTCTTTCGGCTTTTCCCAGTTAGGGGTCACCACAGTGGAACTCCAGTCCCCTAATGATCGGCAGTAGATTTTCATGGTGCTGAGTTGCCAGCTCGACGCCCAACCTTCAACGAAGGCACGCCCATTCACTCATGTCTTTCGGAACGCCACTCGACCCGCAGGGAGGACATGCAGACTCCACACAGAAGGCACTCCCTGCACACTAGCTGGGAATCGAATGGGAGAACCTCTTGCTGCGAGGCAACAACACTACCGCTGCACCACCACGGAATTGTCCACATTACAAACAAATCCTGAAAGTTGTCTCCAAAACCAAAAGCACCATCTCCATGGGTCAATACAACATACCTGGCTGTCTCCTTAAGCAAATTAGCTTTGTGAAATGTAAGTCCTACCTACTAAATCTGGTACTTTCTTTACAAAATCACGGAAGTAATTGTGATGGCAAATCAGTGAATACTGACTACCTGGATTTAGCCAAGGCCTTAGTCAATAAACCACTCTCTGACATTACTGAGAAACTCCCCCAAATGAATGTTAACCCTTACATGATTTACTGGGTAACAAAGAGGCTCTGAGACAGGACACACACAGGGGCAGTGGCTCTGACAAAGGACACACACAGGGGCAGTGGCTCTGACACAGGACACACACAGGGGCAGTGGCTCTGACACAGGACACACACAGGGGCAGTGGCTCTGAGACAGGACACATACAAGGGCAGTGCTACTGGCACACTGTCTGAAAAAGGAAGGTCTCCACTGCCATCCCACAAGGTTCTGTTTTGTGGTGACTCCCCTGTGGCAATATACTTTGTTAATGTTCAAGCCAACATCAGTGGTCTCTGACTAGCTAAGTCTATTGATGAATGCAATCTTGAAGCTGTCAAATACTTACCAGATAACAGCCATAACCTTCAAAAGGACCTAAACCTTATAGACACACCCCTTAAAATCATTCCTTTAGTCAAGGATCTCGGAAATGTCCTTTGATCACTGCACGTCCAGTATTGAAGGAAGTCCTTTTACATTGCACAGCTTATATTTAAAGGTATGTTGTCCAGGTCCACCCATATAATACACTCATTAGGCCATTCATTGTGTATAATACTCCTTTTGGTAGGTGCATGTCCAAACACTTGCCACACCTGGAATGACCACAGTATTTTGCAACTAAGAAAATAAAGAATCTAAATCATAAAAATTATGTGGACCATCTCAAAGCACGTCACCTCTTCTCATATTATACAAGCTACTGAGAGGCGACCTCTGCCTTGCATGTAGAGGCTGAACAGACTCTATCCTGTCAAACGTATTACACATTCATAGGTCTAGTACCGGGATAACTGCCCAGTCAGGGGATTTCTTTCTATCTGTTCTGCAACATAAATGGAACATTTTGGAGAAATGGGTATGTATCACTGAGAATTCTGGTTCTGGTTCTCTGGAGCCATCTTGTACTCTACTTATAGCAAAGTACTTCTCTTACCCTATTTGAATGTTATGAATGGATGGGTAACTGCAAATTCACTCCCAATATAGCACCTTTGTCTCTCATGGATAGAGGCAACATGTAAATCTCCCAACATATCCTTCATCTGTCCATGTCTGCATTATTTGTATTCAAAACATAAGGACTAAAAAGCTTCATGGCAGTGTAAGGTTAGGCTTCTTAATATACTCACAGATAAATAGCCTATTAAGCACATATGACCTTATAAATATCTGGTCCCATAACAAGAGCTTTAAGTTCAGTGCACAGAACTGCAATATTTTTCTCTTTAAGAACACACCTGCTCCTACCTCATAAAAGATACCACCCCAGCCCCCTTTGAAACAAATACTACCATAAGAGTTTCAGTTACACTTGTGGTCAACAAACTCTTTTTACCACCGTATATCAACTATAATTATAACATCCTTCTACCGGGTGTAATTAATAATTACAGACATGTCCTCCAGGTCCAAGGAAGTTATTGTCACTGCCTCCTCTTCCCTTATCAGAACCATAATAGACTAAAATGTCCCTTTTGGTGTAGATCTACCTGGGCATATTACACAACTAGAACAAAACACAATGTTTTTATAACCACAAGAAAGGCCAGTGAAAAACAGCTCTACTTTCCACCCAGATAAATTTATTGATAAAACCTTATAGTCTCGTCTCTAGCGCCTCGGCTGTTGCCTTTACAGAGTAAAAAAACTTTATCCATTAATACATCCACATTATATACTCTCTTAACATTTCCAATAAATCAATTAAACAATTAAATAAAACTCCCCAGGGGGGCTTAACAAAGAGTGTAATTGGCAGGGTTTTATATGTTGATTGTTTTATTAGTAATTATGAATAAGTTTTATTTAATTGTTTAATTGATTTATTGGAAATGTTAGAGTATATAATGTGGATGTATTAATGGATAAAGTTTTTTTACTCTGTAAAGGCAACAGCCAAGGCGCTAGAGACGAGACTATAAGGTTTTATCAATAAATTTGTCTGGGTGGAAAGTAGAGCTGTTTTTCACTGGTCTTTCTTGTGGTTATAATAACATTGCTTTTTGGTTTGTGGTTGAAAAAAACACAATGTTTCTTCACCATGCAAATGTCAAGCATGAGCTCCCTAAGACAGACAGAATATCTAAAAGTCTTCTCACTCTACTTCGTCTTATATGGACGTCTGCATGGTGACCTCTGCTTAACTTTCAAGTGAATGGTATAAAAGCACTAGTAGTGTGAACAGCCCACATCTGAGGAAGTGATTTTTAAAACGAAAACGTATGGTGGAGCGTTAATGTGCTGTGTTTCTGTGGAATAAAGTGAACTGAAGTGTGCTTAGCCGTCCGTGGGTTTTTTCCACAATTTTCTAAGCTTGCCCTGCTCAGGGCTTTATTGTTTTGCCTGAAAAGCTGTTTCATTTTGTGGATTACAAGTTTTATTTGGAAGCTGCTGTGAATTTTGTTTTGTTTTTTCTTGATGACTAAAACTGCACAATACATGCAATGGAAAGAAACCAGAAATGTGAACAAAATGCAAAGTGAGGAAATGTTTAAAACAGTAAATAGAGGGTGACGTATTTGGGAAGGTGACACTTTCTTGAGCATCTGTATAAGATTGCCTTATATAAAAGGCTTTTGGTTCATTTGTCATATGTTACAGGCATACACATTCAAGAATGTGACTGTAAAGATCACTGTTCCATTTCTAAAGAACACCATTACATTCCTAAAGAATGCTATTACAGTCCTAAAGTTCACAATTACATTCCTAAAGAACACAATTACATCCTTAAGGAACATTGTTACATTCTTAAAGAACAGTAAAACACTGTTACAGTCCTAAAGAACACTGGAACAGTGTTACAGTCCTAAAAAACACTGGAACAGTGTTACAGTCCTAAAGACCACTGGAACATTGTTGCAGTCCTAAAGAACACTGGAACATTGTTACAGTCCTAAAGAACACTGGAATATTGTTACATTCCTAAAGAACACTGGAACATTGTTACAGTCCTAAAGAACACTGGAACATTGTTACATTCCTAAAGAACACTGGAACACTGTTACATTGTTAAAGAACAGTAAAACACTGTTACAGTCCTAAAGAACACTGGAACATTGTTACAGTCCTAAAGAACACTGGAACTTTGTTACATTCCTAAAGAACACTGGAACATTGGTACAGTCCTACAGAACAATGGAACATTGTTACAGTCCTAAAGAACACTGGAACATTGGTACAGTCCTAAAGAACACTGGAACATTGTTACAATCCTAAAGAACACTGGAACATTGTTACAGTCCTAAAGAACACTGGAACATTGGTACAGTCCTAAAGAACACTGGAACATTGGTACAGTCCTAAAGAACACTGGAATATTGTTACATTGTTAAAGAACAATACAACATTGTTACAGTCCTAAAGAACACTGGAACATTGTTACAGTCCTAAAGAACACTGGAACATTGTTACAGTCCTAAAGAACACTGGAACATTGTTACAATCCTAAAGAACACTGGAACATTGTTACATTCCTAAAGAACACTGGAACATTGTTACAGTCCTAAAGAACACTGGAACATTGTTACATTGTTAAAGAACAGTAAAACATTGTTACAGTCCTAAAGAACACTGGAACATTGTTACAGTCCTAAAGAACACTGGAACATTGTTACAGTCCTAAAGAATACTGGAACATTGTTACAATCCTAAAGAACACTGGAACATTGTTACAATCCTAAAGAACACTGGAACATTGTTACATTCTTAAAGAACACTGGAACATTGTTACAGTCCTAAAGAACACTGGAACATTCTTATATTGTTAAAGAACAGTAAAACATTGTTACAGTCCTAAAGAACACTGGAACATTGGTACAGTCCTAAAGAACATTGGAACATTGTTACAGTCCTAAAGAACACTGGAACATTGTTATATTGTTAAAGAACAGTAAAACATTGTTACAGTCCTAAAGAACACTGGAACATTGTTACAATCCTAAAGAACACTGGAACATTGTTACAATCCTAAAGAACACTGGAACATTGTTACAGTCCTAAAGAACACTGGAACATTGTTATATTGTTAAAGAACAGTAAAACATTGTTACAGTCCTAAAGAACACTGGAACATTGTTACAATCCTAAAGAACACTGGAACATTGTTACAATCCTAAAGAACACTGGAACATTGTTACAGTCCTAAAGAACACTGGAACATTGTTACAATCCTAAAGAACACTGGAACATTGTTACAGTCCTAAAGAACACTGGAACATTGTTACAGTCCTAAAGAACACTGGAACATTGTTACAGTCCTAAAGAACACTGGAACATTGTTACAATCCTAAAGAACACTGGAACATTGTTACAGTCCTAAAGAACACTGGAACATTGTTACAATCCTAAAGAACACTGGAACATTGGTACAGTCCTAAAGAACACTGGAACATTGTTACAGTCCTAAAGAACATTGGGACATTGGTACAGTCCTAAAGAACACTGGAACATTGGTACAGTCCTAAAGAACACTGGAACATTGGTACAGTCCTAAAGAACACTGGAACATTGGTACAGTCCTAAAGAACATTGGGACATTGTTACAGTCGTAAAGAATACCATTGTGTCTTTCACTCCTAAAATAACAGCAGCTGCATCAGTTACATAACAACATGCCCATTAAGTTTCATGGGGAAGGGAGCTGATAAATCAGTTCTAGGTCGCTAAATGCTGATACATTTGGCTGAGCCCCCATCCCCATTCCCATCCCCGTTCCAATGATATCAGCATACTGGAGCTTGTCTTCTTTGAAAAAGTGAACTTAATTATGAGAAACAGCAGAGCAACAAATCTTGAAACTTTGTTCATAGGTAGTGACGAGGCATGCAGTTCAGGAGACCATTAAGGAGCTGAATTTCCCAACTGCCCCAAAGCCCTCTCTGGTTAATTGACTTCCTGAAGACCACTCAGTGAGCAAATATAGGTTATGGGAATCAAACCCTGGACTGCAGAAAGCAGCTCATGAACAGCTCATAGCTTTAATCCTCTGTGATAATAACCACTACAGAATATTATCCACAACCTGCAGGAATTACAGATGGCACATCCAAAACCTGCAGAAATGATAAGTATTACCATACTTTTAAATAATAACACTACAAACACAAAAGGTGGTTGAATCATTTTATAAACCATGTGCTAAACATCTGCCAGAAGTAGGATGATTATATTTGAGTTCAGAGAGTGATGAAATCCTACAGATTTCTATGTGCCACTTAAGGAAAACTGAACTGCGTGGGACTTTTTAAGTAGTTTTAAACATTAATTATTTTATTTTAGTCCAAACAAAAATCTCTGTGTTGATATTGCAAATATTAAATAAATAGCTCCCTTTTCTGGAAATAACATTCTCTTGTCAGCACATATTACACTCACCTGACTATAACAAACACAAATAAATTGCAATAGTCTTCACAGTCACATTCAAATGCTTTCTCAATGTCTCTTTTCTCACATTTATATCTAACCTCTAGATAAGGCCTTGCTGGCAAGAGCTAGTGTTTCCACAGTTTAAAAGATGACTACAGACAAAAGTTCTTGTAATAGTAAATTCACAGTTTTAATCAACAGAGGAAACATTACTTAATGTCAAAAAATGAGGGCAATATAATTTAGAAGCTGCTGGTCATTTTACAATCCTAAATTCTCATGTTCAATACAGTCATTTTCAGAGGACTATAAATTAAGTTATCCAACCTCATAGCTCCTTAGTGTTAGCAACTAACCTGATCTGTTTTTGACTTTAAATAACCTGTAACAAATTGACAGAAAGATAGCATGCAACCCATGAAACATTTTAAAATAAAGTGCTAAAACGCCATAGCAAGCCATTGAGATACGGCATTCCATATTTGTGACAGTAAAATTAATTAATTTGGGGCAAATAAATACTTGAACAAACTTAAAAAACAACAGCCATGGAAATTAAAGAACTGGGAAATTACAAATATTTTAGAAATTAAGAATAAGCAGATATTTATTTATTTATTTATTAGTATTTGTTTACTGTTTACTCCTACTGGATACATAGAAGTGTCCCCCTTTTCATTGGGGGCATGGGGATAAATGAGCCATAAAAACAGTTATAGATACATAGACAGACAGCAATAATATATACATGCAGTAGTTATAGAAGTTGAGGAACAAGACAATGGTACACAATTTACAAGTAGCACTATTTTACTTACTATATATAGTAAAACTGAAGAAAGGTAGCCGAGAAGAGGTGGGGTATAGATCTCCTTTGTGGAAGGAGGAAAAATGCCAAAAGTAATACCCCTAAGAAAGCAGCTAAGAATGTGCACCAGCGGTGCTGTGACCTTATAATCCTTTTGTAACCTTTTGCAGAGCTTGTACAGCAGGCTATAACACCAGTGGAAACAAGCCTGGGCTCTGTTGGTGGAGGGAGCCTGCCTTCCTGGTGGCACTGCCTGTATAGCTGGGGGGACCCAGTGGTGGGTATCATGAACTCAGTCCCTAAATTTCAGTCCCGAAATCCCTGTATGGAAAGGCCCTAAAGTTGTTGGGAGGGAGCCTGCCTCACTAGTAGTGCTGCCTGGTGCACTGGGGGTGCCCGTGGAGTGGGGCGAAATCTCAGACAAGACAATCTCAGTGTATAAAAGACTGGGCTCAGCTGGGTGGGTGCTGGACCTGCAGACTGGATGAGCAGCTGTAACAAAGAAGAACAGACAAAGTAGAAAACACAAACAAAAATTATTCAGAAGTTCTCAAAGTTTACAGTAGCCATCTAAGCGTAGATCCAAAAACTGAGACAGTATGGTACATTGCTCCTAGATATATACAGAAAGTAGAGGGCATGTCCAAGGGAATACTTGTCTTGAAAAAAGGCCCTGATGGCCCTTGAAATGCCTGTGATCATGCGCCTGCAAGACAGCTGAAAGTAATCCTATCCTTTTCCAGCCTGGTGAGAGGGGAATCAGTATGTCTAACAACTGAGTCATCACTTACTAATACATCCTTATTAGGTGAGTTGAGGTACTTACACATCAGCTTGAATAATGCTATATATTCTGATAATACATTCATAAGCATTTCACCACATATAACCTTAACATTAACAGGGATACTTTCCATTTAGAGTAAGCCAAAAAGCAATATGTGGCTGGGATGAAATGGTCTAAATACTCAAAGAAAGCAAAATTCTAAATATCATGAAAATCAGTTATAATTTCATGGTAACTAAAATTCCATCTTTTGGGAGGCCTTTGAGATTTCCTAGTCAGAGACCTGGAAGCTTATGTCAGTCATATCCCTTACACACACACACACACACACACACACACACACACACACACACACACACACACACACACACACACACACACACACACTGCTGCATTGTTTTTTTTGTTTTGTTTGTTTTTTGTTTTTGTTTTTTTTTTTTTTTTTTATGCCTGCAGTTTACATTACAGTGTGTAGATGGTACGTTTTCTTTGGTACATGCAAAGTGTTATTGGCAAAGGCATTCTTTCATGTTATTTCAATAATTTTTAAATGTCATTCATTTGAGGTACAAAAACATTCAGATACAAATATTCCTGACTGAAAAGGCTGTCACACAGATGAAAATCAGTACAGTCAAGCTTTTTTTAAGAGAAAGGAATTAATATAATTGATTTAGAAAATTTTATATAAAACATTCTGTAATATTAACAAATACCACATAGGGTTACAGTCACCTACCAGTTCCTATAGAAACGACGTCTGCATTCATCACTGATGTGTTCAGCAAAAATTGTTTTAAAATTTCGGAGTCCTCGTGGTGTTTCCACATATCCTACAAGCCCCACAACAACCATAGGTGGCGTATCAATGATAGTAACTGCCTCTACTTCCTCTCTTTTTGAAATCTCTAAAAGGTAAACACAAAAAGGAGAAACCATTACTATTAAATGATATATTTTTTCTTTGTTAATTAAATTCAGCAGGCAAAAAGTGGACGACATAAAGTAAATTAGCATGGCTTGGGGTATCAATCTGAAAGCACAGAAGGATAACACTCATCTATAATGGTAGAGACCTAGGTTTGATCACAGCCCTGGATGTCAGAGACCTAGCTTGGGGATGGGAGAATTGAGCAGCTGATGTGATGTTTACCACTCCTGAAGGTGGATAATAGAGGGCTACCCTGTCAAATCCACAATAATGCTGTTATTGCTAGGTTGGTGGATTCAGACAGTTTAGGATGGAGAGGTATCTGGGAACATGTGAAATTATGTGTATATGTCCTTTGTTGTCCATAACAGACACAGTGGGACAGTATAGGGCACTGGCAATAAAAAATCCTACACCTTATAGTGTGACACTCTTATGGTCCTGCTGCACAGTCATCCCTTAGAACAAATGGATCCCATGGGTAATGGGAAGGCCTCGTACCACCTTAGGTCTCTGAGAGAGAGACAAAATATAAAAAGAAAGTCTATGTCAAAAATTCTGGAGTATATAATGAGTAGCTACCCAGGACTTGTTTAGTTCTGTTTATTTATGACATTTTATTGTGGTTGTCCCTATGTGTTAAAAGCCTATTGACAGAACAATCAGTGTGAAATACTTTAGTATTATAATATCCACAACATGAACTTTTTATAATAGACATGAAACATTTTTTCAGCTTTTATAACAGGACACAGGATAACAACAGCAGTGCAAACTATGATGTGCATGGTATTACAATATTACAGGCTGGACACTAATGACAAACTGTTTAGAAAATGCATTACAGAAAGAAGTTATTTATTTATTTACCTATTTATTTAGTTAGTTAGTTATTTAGTTAGTTATTTATTTAGTTATTTATTTATTTACCTATTTATTTATTTATTTAGTTATTTATTTAGTTAGTTATTTATTTAGTTATTTATTTATTTACCTATTTATTTATTTAGTTAGTTATTTATTTAGTTAGTTATTTATTTAGTTATTTATTTATTTACCTATTTATTTATTTATTTAGTTATTTTGCATTTGCTCTACCTCTTTCTTTGCCTTTTTTACTAAACCCATACGTATGTAACAATCTCGCATCCTTTCTTTTCTAAGTAAGCATGGCTCAGATATTAGAAGGCATTTCGGTAAGTATACGAGCACGTGTGTGTGTGTGTGTGTGTGTGTGTGTGTGTGTGTGTGTGTGTGTGTGTGTGTGTGTGTGTGTGTGTGTGTGTGTGTGTGTGTGTGTGTGTGTGCGCGTGTATGTGTGTGGGCATATATATATATATATATATATATATATATATATATACATGTGTGTGTGTGTGTGTGTGTGTGTGTGTGTGTATATATATATATGTGTGTGTGTGTGTGTGTGTGTGTGTGTGTGTGTGTGTGTGTGTGTGTGTGTGTGTGTGTGTATACGAGCACGTGTGTGTGTAAGACAAGAATCTTCACTTTAAGGGAACCCCCTACCACATTATGACAAAAGAAGGGTTATTACTCAGTTCACCTGCCAGTGCAGTATGCGTGTGTCTGTGTTTGTGTTTGTGTGTGTGTGTTTGTGTGTGTTTGTGTTTGTGCATGCATGTGTGCGTGCGTGTGTGTGCGTGCGTGTGTGCGTGCATGTGTGTGCGTGTGTGTGTGTGTGTGTGTGCTGAACACAAGTATTACTCAACATTCACTGATGTAATTAACTGGTTTTATTCCACTCTTTCTCTTCCATCATTTTGCCACAAGCTAATAACTAAACTGCCACATCTTGCATCATCCCACGTTATGATTATCCACAGCTCAAATAAGCAAACAGGACTTGTAAGCAGCAACAGCTGTGAAGGAAAACTGACTGTGACAGCTGAAATACAGTATTACTGAGGCAGCCACAATCAGCTCATATCACCATCCAAGAACATGAGCCATACACTACCTTCTAAGTACCCAGCTGGAAAGTGGACAAAATTCATTCACTTGACAGAGGTACAGTGAAATGCACTGAGCAGGTTTAGCATGAAAAAGCTAGCAAGGCTGAAACCCAGTAAGACTACACACAAATTAAGTATTGGAGCAGGGTGTTCACTGATGGGGTGGTGCAGGGGCTCACATGCATTTTTAACACGGTAATGCAGAATAGCACAAGCTGCTCTGTCCGATGTGTAAGACAAGAATCTTCACTTTAAGGGAACCCCCTACCACATTATGACAAAAGAAGGGTTATTACTCAGTTCACCTGCCAGTGCAGTATAACACTATTACTGCACAAAGCCTGGTCAGTACACACAACAACAGCACAGCCTCATCCCATGCGCACCACCCTCCTTTGGATTTATAAGCCTTCAACGTCTCTCCTAACTTTCAGCTTCTCTTTCTAACTATAGGCTATTCTGTACAGTACGAAGCATACTGAAAATGTCCTCCTACATCTATTCACCCCCAAAATAACACACTTAAGTACGCACACACACACACACACACACACACACACACACACACACACACACACACACACACACATACACCAACTTGTGTGCACACATGCAACCTCATGTGCACTCCCATGCACAAACACATTCACATGCCCCTACACATGAATACACATGCATACACACATGTGAACACATGCATACATACACATACACAAGTACACAAACACATGCAAGCATACAAGACACGCACATATATCACATTCTCTGGCTACTGATATAACAAAAAATTATTGTGATATTTCCTCGTGTATTCCTTACACAAAGATTTTCATTGGCTGTCACACAACTGTACAGATTTTTCCATCATATTTTTGGTCCATTTTTCATAAAATTCTGGTTTTCTAGCAAATCACTGGCAAATCATTGAAGATTTAAGTCAGAAAATAATGACAGACATTTGAGTTTCAGACTTTATAACCTTAGGAAACTTCATGTTAATGCAAAACCTGTCATTCTATCAACTTTCTAAGTTTGAAAGAGTAATATTTAAAAATTGTACCTATTTTTGGGACTTTGTCCCCCCCCCCCCATTATATATGGCTTTGCCCAGATTTTTTGCTCTAAGAGGTTGAGAAGTATGCCTGTGTTATGAATCTTGAGGTGATTCTAGTTTGTCAAGCTTCGGAATTATCTACAGGAGGACATGTTTAAATGAGGGTGGTAGGATGACTGATATTATGAGCCATCAAAAGATTAAGGGTTTTACAGTGATGAGCGGGGTGTTTCAAGGAACAAAGGTTGTTATAGCAGGGTCACAGTCAGGTTTCAGTTTCCCCAATGCATCCTTCACCATTCTCATTCTGAAATGAAAACAGGATCTTCTTAGTAAAAAAAAATTAGGATTCACTAAAACAAGAACTATAGAACATATTGATATTAACGTGTTTTTCTGCTTCTAGCATATTTTTTTGAAGGATTGTGTCATGTTGCCACTTCTCCCAACATGATCCCTGTTTAGTGATTCCTGACATCTACCTCCTGGACTTGTTAAGAGCGCTCTCTATTGAAATGTCGCATTCAAAATGATGGGTGACGAAAAGCCAGAGAAAAAGACTGAAAACACAGGAAAAGAGTGAATCTCGAAAACCATTCTACTCCTTAAAAATTTATTTTTGTAGGGGACAAGCCCCCCTGCACCCCCATGTGGGGGTAGAGCCCCCAACACCAAATGAAGTTATATATACCATCATTGAGATCACCATACCTTGGAGTAAATGGAATATTCCAAGAAATGGTATCTTGGACTTAGTACATGTAAGTCTGATCTTTTAGTCATTCAGTCTCCATGTTTCCTACCTGTTGTAGTGGGTCTTGACATTTCAAATGGTTATCCCATGGGGTCTGTGATAACTATTCCCATGGTTCTGTTGCCTGATGTGAGTCATGTGCATGGTTCTGTTGCCTGATGTGAGTCATGTCCATATCTGCTGCTACCTCGTTATGACTTTCATGAGTGCATGAGTTTCATTTATCAGGCTGCCTATTTTGCTGTTTTACAGTCACTGTGCCATATTGTGTAATTAAGTAACTGCACAAGATGTCTCCTCTGAGTTGCACTGCCATGCCCTACTTTGTAGTAATTAGCTTGTAAATATGAATTTCTTTATGAGAACAGCTATGGTGAATGTATTATTCCTTGCTTACCTCAGATGCATTTTATTTGGCAGTTAGCATGAGGGATGGGCTTACAGCAGGGCAGGAATAAGATCCAAGAGTGATTATCACACCCCAGGTTACATTAATGAGAGCAAACTGGAGAGGTTGTAGCAAAATCAAATAAAACTGTTGAGTTGTTTTCTATAACATTTTGACTCAAAAAGTAAAGTTGTAGAAATCCAATATATAAAATTCGAATGCCATAACCTGGAAACTACTGCAATACCATTCATATTAATGGTGTAGATCCCCGACAATCCCCATGTAGATGCTAAGCCACCCCCATGCACCCCAACTTATATATATATATATATATATATATGTATAGTTCCCAATTCCATGGTTATACAACACTGGGACAAAGAGAAAGCACAGCAGTCTGGCGCTATTACTCTTTTTATTTATTTACACTTTGTTGAGTGGACTACTTCCACTAGGCCAATGGCCTCTTTTCAGGGGAGACACAAGCTGGTATTCATACTGACTACAGAAAATTTGGATATGGCACTGGGGAGCCTTCCCTACTGGTCTAGTGGAGGCTCAACACATTCCCCATTAGCTTTGGTAATGCACCATTACCTTTACTGATGATGCAGCAAAACTCCCAGTTAGACGACCAAATGGTGACAGTAAAAAATGTACAGTTTTGTAGAGCAAGGGTGATTTATATTAATATTCAGTTGTTTAAATAGTGAAATTCTCACAGAAAGTTTGGCATGTTACTGTTTTGTTGAATAGCACTTTATCAAAACCCAAACTGTTGTGTCTGAACACTCAACTACCTAAATTATCACAAGTGTAAATTTATACTTTTATGTTATCGAAAATGCAGGTGGCCATGGTGGTGCAGCGGTTAGCGTTGCCACCTCACAGCAAGAGCTTCTCTGGTTTGATCCTCGGCTGGGGTGCCTTCTGTGCGGAGTCTTCATGTCCTCTCTGTGGTCGCGTGGGTTTCCTCCGGGTGCTCCGGTTTCCTCCCACATCCCAAAGACATGCAGTAGGTGGATTGGACACTCTAAACTGCCCCTAGGTGTGAGTGTGTGCATGTGTGTGCCTTCTGTGGAAGGTTGGGCGCTGGGCTGGCAACTCGACACTGTAAAACTCCACTGCCAATCATGAGCGGACAGATGATCCGCTGTGGCGACCCCTAACCGGGAAAAGCCGAAAGAAGAAGAAGAAGAAGAAGATGTTATCGAAAATGCAGTTTTTCACTTGCCAGTAATGCTTTTGCAGAAGGCTGGCCCTGTAGCCTCCATATGAGGTATTTTCAGCCACAATGCTCATCTTTAAATATCCTAACTCCCTGGGGCAAAAGAGAAAACTCCACGTTTTCCATTTACTCTAAGAGAGAGAAGGAAGCAGCCATCTGCAAAATATAGCTTTTCACACTGAATAAGGGTTGGGAGGGTGTTTGCCTTACAAACACAAGATGCAGAGTTTGAGTCTCACAAAGGATAACTGGCTAGGCTTAAAATGCCTTGCAAGGGCAGTTAGCTTAGTACTAAACTATGAATCTATGAACTATATACTTACTTTTATAAAGAACAAGTAGTATTGTCACTGCAGAAGTTAGTTTAGATGTAACAGTTTGCATTTCAACAAAGCATAACATGATAAAACACTAGGATGTCAGAAGTTCTCTAACATGTCCAAAAAGATGACTGTTTCTAAAGTTCAAGGAAAGTTAGGAAATTAGCAGAATACACCATGTTGTGTGACAGCCAGTGAAAATAGCTAATCTTCCTCTATTAGCCCCACGTCTGCAAAACTAGAGCATGACAGACTCTGAAAGCACAACATTCCAGGAGAAATCCCACAGCATCCATTCAGACAAACAGGACTGCATTCTTTGTTCCATCTGAATATCTGAGGATTCACTTATAGCCTATAAGTTTGATATAAAAGGAATGGGAAGTCAGAATACAATCATGCTACATGAAGACACGTGTCAAGGACCTAAGTCACTCTACAGCATGATTGTAGTTTGACTTACTTCCTTACAAGGAAGAAAGAAAAGTCAGACAACGATGATGACCAAAACAACTAAGCATGTTGCAATAATTGTAATTTATTTTGGGTTCACTATGAACTCTAAAACATTAAATAAATGTCAGTCATTTGACACCCTCAAAATTCCATTTGCAGCCAAAATGATAAGCAAATGGGTCCCCTGCAGAAAAGTCCACCTCACCCTGTTAAATTGCTGATAATTAAAACACTGGACTACAAAGTCAGACCAACTGCCCTGAAGTGGCTTTAGCAGATACAGCTAGCACAAATGGGTGCTGGTGAGCACTGACCACAATATTTTATAAATATATTCTATCATACATGTTATTTATCAGATTAAGAACATTTCAAGTGAGGAAAAATATTATAAAAAGATTAACCCAAGGACTGTCGTTTTTATCCTTGGATTAGGCCATGAAAGTGCTGACCAATATTAAGGTGAACACTTCAAAAAGGGAAGAAATTTGTTATGGTTGACTTTGCTTGGAAACATACAGAAAATAAGAAAGCATCTCCATGCAGGTAGCGGGTGCTGGTTCCAAAGCTGATTGCTTTCATCAGAGAGGTACTAGACAGAAAATATTCCATCCCTGCAGTTAAAGGCAGGCATTACAAAAGCTTCATAATTTTCACTGTCCTGAGTGATTTAAATGGCTTAAATTGCTGCATATCAGAAAGTCAAATGGCATCAGAAATACTCAGTCTAGGAATCTAAACCTTTTCTGCAACATCAACAGCTTGAATGTCTTAGCTTGCATTTTATAGATATTTTTTTCTCAATGCACACTGACTAGATCGTTTCATCTTACCCTATCAGTATTCGCTCTTACCTGTATGTTCTGATTTTTAGATTGTACTAGTTTTGTATATAATATTGTTAATTAAAATACTGTGATGTATTTTCTGTTATTTTGAGCTTGGGATGTGACAGAAACGGATCACTAGACCACTCCACTTACCCAGTAAATAAATAGTAAATAAATAAACAGAATGATTTGGAGGGACAGGTATATCTCAAAGAAGATACCACTGCTCTGGAACACATTTCCCATCCATGTAAAACAAAGCTCATTCCTGTCTATATTCAAATGCAACTTGGATATATTAGTTACTAATAGAAAATGTACCTCAGGACTGCCCCCTGGACTACTAATGGAAAGAGGAAGTGCCTAAATGCTTTACCTTATTCTTGGGTCCCCTCAAATTATCTATGGTATGATCCCAGTTATTCTTAGTAGGGGTAATATAAAATTATCAACCAGGGGATGGGTAAGGCCAATCTAACACCAAATTTGATAGCTTAATTCAAGTGCCAAGAGGGAAACTGGCTAGGCTTAAAATGGCCTACAAGGGCAGTTGGGCTTGTATTTACCTATAAAGGTTCTCATGTCATAACGGGACATGAGCTTTCATCATGGGAGTTTGCAGCACTGATCTAATTCTCATTTAGTCTTTACAGCAGGTCACATATTTTATTCATTTAATTTAAATATTTGATAACTAGGTAAGTAGGCTGCTCTGTAGAACTCTTTTAGCCATGTCCCATGCCAGAGGCATAATAACAGTAAACATTATGCTACATAAATAAAATTGGGCATAAATTACAAAATGTTATCCTACCTCAGGCAAGTGTATTTTCACTGAGTACCCTCCCTTTGTGTATATTTTATCGGAGTGGGTTAAAAGCACATAAACTCATATTTCCCAAAACTGCTGTGTACCACAGTGGTATTTACACGATTGCCCACTGTGGTGTGACTGTGGAGTTGATATCTATAACAGGGTATGGAAGTAAGGGGGGGTTACCCCATACAAATTTTCTTTTTGTGTCTGTTGTACTTTTGAGTCACATTGCGTCATTTGAAAAAATAATGCAGTATAATTCACTGTAAAGCACTTCAGATTAGCAAGATAAAACATTGCAAAGTAAGTATATGTAGTATATAGGAACATTTTCAGCTAGGCGGTATAATAATATTACATGTATAATGAAAGATATAAATTTATAAATAATGTACTTTACAACTACAGTGAGGAGACAGTGCATAAGAGTAAACAGGAACATCTTGTCTCTTCTATGGGCTTCCTTTGCTTTTTGGGGTTCACTCTGTGGCCTTTGAATCATTGCTCATGTAAACAGCTGTGATAATTACAAACATGAAATAATCTTATTACCTAACTCTACTGTTTAGGAAGACCAAAACTGCTTTAATGAATTGTCTGTGCAGAGTAACAACAAAGGGATGAAAATTGAATATCATTAAATGTGTAAGACTGCCTTTTGCCATTTTACTTTAGACACTTCTCTTGACACTCTAAAACACCAGCTCCAACCTTACCATCTCCAGACATCAAACAAATCCAATATAACATTAAACTGATTATGCAAAGGATATGTGGCAGCTGTTAGCAAAAGGTTAATAGCCGAACTACCCTACTGCTCAAAACATTTGTTGGGGTGAACATAGGATTTTGACAGGTACATAGGAGTTTTTAAACTATCTTGGCATTCAAAAACATTTTCTGAAAAACCATTATCAACATAGATAACAGTATGTGGCCCCGTGGTTTTGAGGGATCTAGCCCTTATTGGGCCCCAGGTGACCTGTGATCAATTAGCAGCTAGCTGGTTGCAGAGGGAGAATGGAAGAGAGCACATGATGTTGGTTCACCCATCCTAAGGGGAAGGAGGCAGCCTGGGCTCACTGCATAACCTGGTGTGCTCCTTGCTACATAACCTGTGAGACAATTAGTCAGGAGGTTCCAGATGCATGCATCTCCAGAGGGCAGCAGTGAAAATGTAAAGGCTGTTGCAAGGTGGTCAAGTAACAGCCCATTCCTCAGAAGCAGTCTGACACTGCCCCAACATCCTTGATATCCTTATCGGTCCTGGACATGGGCTGGGTTGAGCTCAGGAGAGGTAAAACGAGTGCAGTAGACCCTACGAGTTGGGGTAGGAGGGTGATGGCACCATAAATGTAACAATATAAATATATTTAAAGATGGAAAAATTATAGCCCTAAATGACAAATTATATCAAAACTGTTCATTCGTTTATAATGGTGTGCAAATAAAACAATTTTTGTAAATTAATTAGAACTTCCGCATAATTTTGGGTCAGTTAAATTGTTTAGAAGCTTTACAGTTTAAAAAGGTCTTCTTTTTTCTGCCCTGCCTGCTGACCATTAAGGACCCTCTTAACTGAAAACAGCCCATTTATTTTTCTTACTTAGGAATTTTACTTTAGAACAGGGCAACAACTGTATAGAGAGGGCAATCATCTAGGCAGACATGAGGGTACTTAATGCCCTTGCCTGCATCCTGGCAATAATCATGTTTTTTATTGTAATGGCATAATCATGCCTGTGTGTCAGGAGATGTGTGATGCATGTCACAGCAAAGGCCCAAAGTATCTTCCCCGTGTGAGTGCACCCTCCTGCATACCTGTGCTGAAGGCTACCATTTGGTGTTAACTTACTCAGCCTAGTAACCACCTTCAGGCCACCCATTTACATCACCATTTCTCCTCCTTTGTGGGATTGTGACACTGTACAGCCAGTTCTGACCTTCCCTCCCCTCGGGGTAGTCATTCCCATCCTTACCTGCCAGCACCAACAGGTATTACTAATCAAACCTGAGGTACATAGGTTGCAATCAGGACTTTCCTACTGGAGCTAAAGTTCAGAAAGTTTAAGAAACAATTTTACATCAGCAATCAAAAGGGTTAATCATTTTATAGATTTTCTCTTAATCCCCAAATTTAAATAAGTATAGCGATGAATACACTGTTCAATTATGTTATCACCTGTTAAAATGAATGAGAAAAACACATGCAAAGTTTGTTCATAACACACAAGAAATAAAGGTTATGAGCAAAGACGTCATTCTCTTGGGTTATTTTCAATAACATATGAATGATTAGAGGTAAAGTCTATTTTGTATTAAGAGCTAAACTTTGTTTTGGGTTCCACATTTAAAACTTTGCGTGCCCTTCAAATTGTTCAAAATCGGTATAAATAATACAAGCCAAATGGATCATTTTGTGGCACAGAGTGTTCACAAACTGTCAAAAAATAATTTAGCAGATCTTACAAGTAGATTTTTGTCTTTATTTAAGGTTAATATTGACTTGTTGATGGACCACTGGAAACGTAAGACAACATGAAACAGGCATGAAGCACACAATGCCAGACACAAAATGCCAACATTTGTCAACAGAGAGAATCTCAAATATCATAACATAAAATTCTGAAGCAAATACAGTTCTGCAAATTCCAGTTATAGAAGAAATGTATCTGTACTTTTGGCATGGGGGGGGTCTGCTCCCTTCAACTCCTTATATGGGGAATTGTGTACCCTGCAAGTCTACTAACAAAATGTACTACCTCTGATGTGGCACCTCAAGACAGAGGAAGAGCTTGGCTTTCAAGCAAAGCCAGTCATTTTCCATTTCTATGGTAGTGCAAACACAGAGCTAGTACATGAACTTAGCAGAAGTGGATGGGTCATAGCTCCATGTATCGGAAATACAAGTGGGCAAAGCATCCCATAAAAGCTTTTAATTAACATTTTTTATTGTAGTAGTTTTGTTCTTCTGTATCGTTGTTCAAGCTGCAAACTCAGTAGAGAAGTAACAACAGTCAAGATTTTCATTGTCAGTTTGCAGTGTTTGTAATATACTTTTCTTTTGCTATTCTCACTTTGTAACTTCATATTCACCGGTATATTCTTTATTAATGCAGCATTTTCCCAAATTTATATTTAATATATTGAAGCACAATCCCATAGACAGATAACGATTTTGGCTTTAGCGTATTATGAAAAGATGTCTAGATGTATATATGCTTTAACTTTTAACATTACTGTTTGACTAGATGAATACATTTACATTAGCTTTTCATTCTTAATCTCCGCATACGTGAAAACAGAACTTGGTCGTAACTCTCTTATATCTCCTAGGTGCACTTATTTGTCATAATTATGAGACATGAACATTCTATAGACAGATCAAACTGTAAGTGAATTACTTTTATATTTACCTTAAAAAAAGAACTGAGCTTTGAGATGAATAGATCTGACAGTTTTTTTTGTTTTTTTTTTCAGATTTTGGACATTCAGTCCATTCATTTCACCTCACTGGAGCAATGGTCGACCAGGGTGGACCATCATTAAGAGCGCCATCAGGAGGGGGTTTAAGGGCTTCTTATTTAAAGTTTTGCCTCACTGTGCTTGCCCAGCAATGCCCCTGGGTGGGTTGTGTAGTGGGCATATGGGCTGCACCACCTGTCTCATCAGCAAGGGGCTGATAGCAGGATGCCACCCAGCCATAAAATGCATCTCTGTCTCTACCAGGGAAGTTCAACATCTGCATGTGCTCCTGGATGGATGTATGCATTCCCCCTTCCACCTAGGACGGGTTCACTCTTCCTCCTCTGCCTGAGCCATCAAGTGTTCAGGCAGCTAAATGAACTCTGGTGGCCTGCCTCAGAGTCATGGCTTTATCTCTCTGAGCTACTGATAGAGACAATTAGATCTAATTATTTTGTTCTTTTATGACTATTCTGAACTCCTTTTTATCATTTTTATTTCTGTCAGCACTTTTGTGTGGATGCATATCAGATTTGTAAAATTTGTGCATTGATATTGCTACAGATGTTTATCATAGCAACAAAATGTCTCTGAAAACTGTGAAAAGTTTAGTAAGTGCAATACAATAACTAGCCTCTGTAACACCAAATTATTTGCAAATCATTTCTTAATTCTGAACTCTGTAAATATAAATGCATACATCACCAAACCAAATCATTACACAGTGCCATTAAAATGAAACAAACCAGCTTACAAACAATGAAAATACTTAAAAAAGCTTTTACTTGAAGGACAAAACATCCCACACTCATGCAGGGGAGAATTCCCTGGGACACACACCTTATTATAGTCAGCTCCACGGTCACCTCATTCCAGAAAAAAAAAATGAAATTCAGTGGAATCAGAAAATTATCAACTAAACATTATACAATTTGATACAATGAATGTCAAGCACATCTGTGTGACAATTAAAACACTGGATCACTGCCGAATGATGATCTGTGGTGTTACTAGTTTTTTTTTGTTTTTCTTTTTTTAGGGTTAACTGGATTGACTCACCACTATATATTTCCTTTGCCTAATTGCCTAGACTTGCCTTTGCAACATATAAGCCTGTTTTCCACAGGTCAAGATGAATCATTGGTTACTAATAATGTTGCCTATTTATGGACAATGGAATTTGAAGTTTATATACAAACTAGAGAAATAAGATTAAAGTTGTGTTTATAACCACATTGTTATGTGTCTGACATATACTGTAGATGTCAAGATATTCACTTCAAGAGGGGACTTCTCACTATCCATTTTGAAAACACATAATGACAACTGACTATGACTGAATATATAGTCATATTGTTTTGTAATACGTGGGCAGTTTAAGGTGCTTCTTTGTGATACTGCCCATTTATAAAAAAAAAAAAAAAAAAAAAAAAAAAAGGTTGCATGATGGCGCAATGTGTATGACAGCTTTTAATGTTGTGGTATGATTAGAGTCGTACTTCTCTGCTGACTCCTGTTTACGTGGCACAGAGTGATTAACATATTTTACGTTTGTTTGCATATGTGTGGTAAAACAAGGTGTGCTGACAGCTTTTAAAGCTGTCAGTTGATATTCAGTGCTCTTCCCAGTTTGTATGCTAGCACAAGGTTCATTTCTTTTTAAAACACTGAGCTTCATATGTAAGACACTGGGTACTTCTAGGCTACCAAACAGTACCCTGGCTTTTGCCACCCAAGAAAATTATTTTCCTGTGCCCCTGTCAAGCAGAGCCACAGAGGTGATCCCTGGGGTGAATTTTCTATCTCCCATCAAATCATCAAGATTTTTCTTGAAGAGTGCTAATGAGGAGCTTTGTTTGATATAGATAGGTAGTTTGTTCCAGCGTATGAGAAGTCTCTGAGATAGGAATCTATCCCTCCAGCATGTTCTGTTTATTGTGGTGACAAGGTTTAGGTCCCTAGAGCGTGTAGCTCGGAGGGACTGGAATTTCTTTACATGGAGCATGTCCAACAGCTCTGGGTTTGACATAGCTTTGTATGTTAGGCAGAGATCGCCTCTGAGTAGGTGATATGTGACAGAGTAAAGCTGGAGTTTTTTGAGACGGTCTGCTTAGGGCATCTGTTTGAGGCAGGTAATCCTCTTTGTGAGGTATTTCTGTGGCCTTTCCAGTTGTTGTAGATGTCTTGTGAGGTACATACTAAAAGGGGCATTGTACTCTATAATGGGTCTAATGAGTGATGAGTAGAGGGGAACAATGACCTCTTTTTTCCTGGATGAGAAACCTTTTGTGATGAGGTGTGCCATGTAGAAGGATTTCCTGACTACTGTGGCGATGTGATTATCAAAGGAGAGACTACTGTCCACCTGTGTCCCAAGGTCTCTTATCACACTTTCGGTGTTAAGTAGACTACCGCCTAAGTGGTAGTTCATGGGTACAGAAGTTTTACCAAAAGGGATGACAATGCACTTTTTGGCATTGAGCTTGAGGCCATGGCTTTGACACCAGGCATGTGTCTCAGTGAGGCCCTTTTGTAGGATGTCCACATCGTTAGGAGATTTGATTATGGCTCCTAGTTTGCAGTCATCTGCGAACTTTGTTAGCCAAAGACCTTCTGTGTTAGCCTGTACTTCAGAGAAGTAGATACCAAACAGGACAGGACCTAGGACTGAACCCTGTGGTACTTCACTTGTCACTAGTCTGAAGTTGGATTTAGAGTCTGCTACTTTCACAGTGTGGGTTCGGTCAGTGAGCCAGTTGGCAACCCATCTTGTGACTTAGAGATTTATACCTAGTTTAGAGAGTTTGTCTATAATTCCAGAGTGGGGGATGGTGTTGAAATCCTTGGTGAGATCTAGATAGGCTGTGTGTACCACTTTACCCTCATCTACAGCTTTGGTGACCACTTCAAAGAAGTCTATCAGGTTTAGGAGACATGATCTGCCTTTTACAAACCCGGACTGGGTAGGGTCCAGAGTTTGGAGATTACCAATGTCATTGTTTATAAGTTCCATGATGATACGCTCCATAGCCTTGCAGATCAGGCTCATCAGGCTAATGGGGCAGTAGTTCCCAGGGTCCGTGGTGGCTCCCCCTTTGTGGAGTGGGATAACTGTTGCTGTGCGCCATTCAGTGGGCACAAAGCCTGAGGTGAGGCTATGATTGAACATGGTACTTAGGTGGGTTGCCAGTTCGTTCTGTAGTTCATGTAGAACGCAGCCTGGGATGTTGTCAGGTCCCATGGATGCTGTGTTCTTGGCTTTGGAGAGTGTGTTTTTACCTGTGCAGCCGTGATTACAGGTAATTTGCATTCTTCCGTATAGAGATGGGCCCTTTAGGGGATAAGAGAGGGGTAAAGTTAGCACTGAACCTATCCTGCCAGGATGTTGGCAATATCAGTTGGTTCTGTATATTTAGTGCCATTGTGCTGTAACTCAGAGCAGATCTGAGTGTTGCCATTGAGATTCTTCACATAGCTATAGAATGCTTTGTGGTTGTCTTTAGAATCAGTGGTGATTTTGTTTTCGTAACTAGCTTTGGAGGATTTTATGAGGGATCTCAGCTTCTTACTGAGGCTGACCACGGAGTTCCTCCAGTCATGGGATTTTACTCTTTTTTGCAACAGTTCCTTTCTTTTGTTGTAGAGTTTGTTCATGGCACGGGATCACCAGATTGGCTTCGTTTTTTTGGAGGATAGCATTTTGGTTCTGTTAGGGATTGCACGATCCATGCACTCATGTAAGTGCTTATAAAGTGCAATTGTATAGGATTCAGCAGTCGTATCTCTATTGTCCATCAGCATGGGTGTCGTGAAGTTTGCCACTTCTGCCCTAAGAAGCGTGAAGTTGGCTTTGGAGAATTTTTTTACGGTGGTTTCCCTAATGGGGGGGGCGGGGCTGGGATGTGGATGTCTAGGGTGATTTGCTTGTGGTCGGATCTGACCAACGAAGAATTGACCTCTGGTGTGGAACACCGGTTGTCCATGTTGGTAATGACCAGGTCTGGGATATTACTGCCCCTGCTGGGGGTGTGGATAAGTTGATCCAAGGCATTGGAATTTATGAATTCCAGAAAACGTTGAGCACAAGAGTTGGCACATGAGTAGTTTTCCCAGTTAATGGTGGGGTAGTTAAAATCGCCCATTATTAGGATGTTAGTTTGTACCCTAATATTTTCCAGTGTATCAAAAAATGAGGTGTAGGAATCCTGGGGCATGGTGGAGGATCTGTAGCAAGCTACAATTTGCATTGCGGTCTTGCCCAGAGTTGGTTGCACTTGGATAATCTCAGATGCATTATGCTGAGCAACTAGCCTGGAGGTGTGGATATCCTTAATGAATATGGACACGCCTCTGCCTTTAGTGCTTCAGTCCAAGTTTGAAGGCCGAAAGGTGTGGTATGAATTATAGCCTGGTAATGCAGGAGTGCTCTCTGGAGACTTGAACCAGGTCTCTGTCACTGCACAGATGTTGATGTTCTCCATTTTAAGGAGTGCCTCAAGTGAGTGCATTTTGAGGTTTAGACTTCTAGCATTGAGTAGCATTACCCTCAGATTTTGCTTGCTTGTACCTGTTATGGTGGTGAATTTGTCATTTGAATCTTGCCTAAAAAAGGCACTATAGGGGTGGCAAGTATCCGGAATCCCAAGGGCGACAGGTGCAGGCCATCTCTGGCAAAGCATCGTGGTTTGTCTATCATGTCATCTCAGGCAGACAGATACTGGATCCCCTTAGAATGACACCAGAAGCTTAGCCAATTGTTGAAGTCAACCATTTTGTCCTTGTACTGTGGTATCAGTCTGGGTGATGGCAGGCTGCTACTCATGGCTAGGGTCATACCTGCCTGGGATACAAGATCAGAAAGCTCCTCCATGTCTCTTTTCATGTAGTCCAGGGAGGAATGTCTCAGGTCATTCACACCAACATGGACAATGACAGAGTCATATTTGTATTTGCTGTGGAGTGACCTGAGTGCATGCGTTATGTGGCGGATCCTGGCACCTGACAGGCAGCTGACAGTGACTTTCTTCTTGTTTAGCCTGGTGAGCGGAACATCAGTGTGCCTGACTATAGAGTCACCTATGACTAGAGTGTTAGGTATGTTGTTATGCCTTATGGGCTGTGGTTGAGTGGCACACTGAGTTTGTGGGATATGTGTCATTTGGGTTGTGTTGGGGGGTGGAGGTTGCTTGCATTTCTGCTTTGGAGGTCCTTCTTGCTTGGGTAGATTTTTTTTGAGAGCCTCCATGAATGTAGGTGTGTGTTTTGTGTTTCTATGTGTGTGTTTTGGTGGTGTAGGTTTTGAGGGACTATGTGATGAGTGTGGTGTGGTGCAAGTGTTTACCTTCTCCTCTTGACTGTCTAGTCCAGTCTTGGGTGAAGACAGCTTTTCTTCCAGTTTGGCTATATAAGTGCATCTCTCACAGGCTGTAGTGTTGGGTGGTAGGAGGAGAGGGTTGTCTGTGTACATGAGGCAATTGCTGCATTGTCCCAAGATGCCCAGATTCATCAGGTAGACAGGAGAAAACACCAGGAGCTGACCCTTAGACATGCCTGGATAGGTGCTTATTTATTAAGTACTAAAAACTGTTTTTCTCTAGACAAGTGAGGAAAGTTGAGTGCTGTAGTAATTTGTAGCTTATTTAGTGCTTACGAGTTCTGAACAAGTGCTGAGCTCAAAGAAACAGATTTGAGTGCTGAAACTAGAAAACTGGCTAGTTCTAAAACAAAATTAAGCTAGAAGGTTTCCCTCCAACACAGAAAGGATTGAGGGCTCAGAAGCTTACAAACAGTCCTGGATACAGCAAATCTGTATCTGGGCTAAACGACTTTCAGGAAAGGCAGGACACAAGCTTAGAAATGTTTTTTTTTTTTTGTAAAGTGGAAAGGAGGAGCAGAAGCTAACTGGGTTGGCCTTCTCAAATGTTCTCCCTGGATTAGGTAGAACGAGATAATGACACTAGACTGGGAGGAGTGTCTGAGATCAAATTTACAGTAGGGGCAGGCAACTGCAAAGCCACCAAGTATAAGAACAGGATACCAAGAGGGAGGGTGGGAAACAAAAATTAGAACAAACAAACCCAACCAGATGCTTAATAGTTGTACAAAATTCTACTTAATACCTCACACACAGTGAGTAAAATAAAAGTGCTATAAATAACTCATAAATAAGCAAAAAACAGGATACTTAATGTTATATATCTCAGATTCGTTAGCTCAGAGCCCTTCCTCCGACTTCCTCCAATTAGCTCAGTGTGAAATGGCAGAAACAGTCACAAGTAACAAACTTGAAACCTGAAACAACGTTAAAAAAAAAGCTTGAAAGAACCAATGAGGTGCTTATTCCAAGTCGTAGTCCAGGCAACCCCAGTCAGCCAATGACCACAAACAATTCACTCTCACTGAAATGCTATACTGGCTTTGGCTAAGCTATGATGACCTGGGACATGTGCTCAGACACACAGCCTCTACTAACAAACAACTAGGCCCAAAACACAAGCCTGAGTATGGACAATGCTACACTACCAACACTACTTAGGTAGAAAAAACTGCAGAAATGTTTAACCAGATAAAGGATCAAGGAGACTCTAGAGAATGCTTTTAAATGCAAAAAAGTTATATGACACACTCCTAGCAGGAAATCGGAACAAACAAACCCAACCAGATGCTTAACAATTGTAGAAAATTCTACTTAATACCTCACACACAGTGAGTAAAATAAGTGCTATAAATAACACAGAAATAAGCAAAAAACAGGATACTTAATGTTATATATCTCAGATTCGTTAGCTCAGAGCCCTTCCTCTGACTTCCTCCGATTAGCTCAGTGTGAAATGCATATTGCAATTCCTGTTTGTATTATACTAACTTACATTTAATTTCTATATGAACTGGCTAAAATTTCTCTAACTATTAAATAATTGTCATATAATTTGTATCTATTTTTAACCAATGTTTTCAGATTGTGTCTAATTTGGTATAATTATTTAAGCTGTATTTGTTTTTTAAAGACTGTAAAATCATTGTTCTTAAAATGTTTTGAAATACTTTGGAGCTCTTCTCCCCGGGCCTCCACTGAAAATAGGCTCCTACCCCATCGGACTTTCCTGGTAATCAAATGTCAGTAAATAAACAATAAATATCCCTGTGTTACATGAGACCTACAAACATCTAGAAATACAGGTTAGGTTACTTTTTTTAATATAGCCTCACTGGTTCTTCTAGTCTAGGGACCATTCCAAAGCATCGCCTATTTTCTTCTTTCTGGAGCATTCTCTAATAGCCCTCTTAAAAGACTGAGGTTCACCTTTAAATGATCTTATCTCACTACAGTGAGGTAAAAATTCTGATAACCTTGGAAGTGCTGCATAATTTATTTATAAATGGAAAAATAATTTGTCTAAAATGTCAATTAGTCACAAAACTTTCCTTTATAATCTACAAGAAAGTGAAGCAGTCTTAAATGATGGCTTATAAACTATATTCAAGGATTATGCAATGAGAAAAACGTTTTGTTTCACATCATGGTAGGCCAGATTTTAAGATAATCTCCTGGAATGTGAAAGAGAATATTTTTTCTTGTAAAAGAAGAAGAAGATAAATGGGTCTCATCTCTGCTCTGCAGATTTAGCGGTGACATCGGTTCATTAAGGTAACTCAAGTATCGAGATTATTATACTCAAATATCAAGATTATTATATCCAGATATCGAGATTATTTTCTCCACAGAGACCAGAACAATGGAGTGGTTGTGTAAGAATGGTATACACATCACCTTGAAATGAGTCTAACATATAAAGCTGTACTCCTAAGGATCCAGGGGGCAGTACATACTATGTTAAAAGGTACAGCTAAAGCCTTTGGAGATGTTGGATTTCCTTTGGAAATCTCTGAAGGAATTTACATTTGAAAATATATAGGTCTCCTGGATCAAAAAGGTGTATGACTCCCTCAGAGCTAGGCAGAACCCTAATTAAACATTGTCCAGCTACCTGAACATTTAAACGATCGATGGGACTTCTGATATGGCAGTGAGAGCAGACACATTGGAATCAGTGCTCCAGATCACCCTGTCCAAAGTCTTGCAAAAAAAAGGTGGTCAAAACTGATCCAGTGAAGCAATTAAATGCCACATTCTTTGATGTCAACCTTTAAATGAAACCAGGGAAACAGAGTGTCGAGAAAGATGTGAAAAGAAGCTAAGACACATGAACGACTGGAAAAGGGAGAGAAAAACAAATCATGTGGTATGAAACAACCAGTACCATGGCTGACCAACACGAGAGTGCTTTAAATACCTGAGAAGCCAAGAATTGATCACATCCATGCACATCAGTAACACATTAACTGATTATATAGCAGCCAGTGATGAAAGATTACTAAAAGTAGGTGAAACTCACTCAGATGCAAATTCCAGTGTGGAATCCACAGAGAGGAAGATAAAACAGAGGGTGGTAAACAATGAATTAATAAAGGAACAGCTACTGTGAAAGATCACTTATCTGGAAGAAAGTTATTGACAAAACAATATTAGATTCATGGGCTTCCTAGAGGAAATTGATGCTGGGACTGTGTGGTCTTTATGAGAAACTGACACAGTGAATGGATGAGCCTTCTAGGAAAAATCATTGAAATAGAACAAACCTAATGGTTTAATACTCCAAGGCATGCCTCCAACAAGCAAGCCTATCTGTGCATGGGGAAGTTCGACTCATATTCAGAAGGAGGACATTCTGACCATTTTGTGGAAGAATGACGTGGTTTATAAAGTGGATGATACATGAGTATTAGTTTTTGCACATACCAAAAAGAAATGCCCTCCTTCCCGTGATCAGGAAGTGCAAGGAACATCATTTGCAATTGAAGTTGCTATGTGCTTCCAAATTTCAGGCCTTTTTACCTTTGGGTCCAAACGTTTAAACTAACCCCATCCAGATAATGGAAGATCTGTACAAGTAAGGTGCATACCTAATGGGAAACGTGAGAGAAAAGATGAGGTGACTCGAGGGGATTATAGGAAGGGTAAGAACTGAAAAAAGACTTGACAAAGGATGCCTGCTAAGCTCTTTTTTTATTCCAGTGGAGGAAGCATGAAAGGGTAAAACAATTAAATCAATTTTCCAACATCTGACTGAGACAGTAACAGCTGAATGTCTGATAAATATTGATGAAAAATAATTATGCAACTTAGCTCTTTACGACCTTACACTTTACAAGAATCCTCTATAATGTGTTATATATGTTATTTTGAATATTCCAATGTGCTCTTAAAGGAAAGAAAATGTTCTTTGTCCTTGGTAATCAGTATATCTGTCATCTTCTGGTTAATGTATGTTACAGTTTCTGATTGATGGCCCATGTCTGAATGAAAATATTTTTTCAAGAGCCTGTAAGCTGAGGGAGTCTGAAGGGCTTGGTTTGACCATTAGCTTTCCTGTTAGTTTTTCCTTCTGGTCTACTGGAGAGAGTAAATATAAACTGGCTGGGTTATGGACAGAGGACTGAATGTGGTGGTCTTTAGAACAGGTGGTGATAGACTCTAGGCTTAGACCATGACAACAAAATAAAAATTTGGATTTGCACTGGGTACATCCCAATGCTTAAACAAAATGTCACCCTAGGTCACTGTATGTGTATTCCAAATAATGTTTTCTTATGTGAATTGGTGGAGTACTATGGACTGTGAACACAGGGGTAGGAAATTGGGCAATACCCAGGCAGCCATGCATTAACGGAATGTAGCAAAGGTGATATTGGCTCAACTGGATACAACTGGATTTCAAGTTATATAGAGAAGTGACAAAAGCCACCGTTATGGACGAAAGAGTACTCTACCCCTATAAAAGTACAGAATATCCGGATGCTTAGTTTTGAGAGGAAGATAGAAAAACCAGGAAGGTTCGTTGGAGGGGCTCTCAGACATCAACATGGGCTGATAGGAGGGTCTGTAGATACAGAGTGATCATTATGGAAGGAACTGTAAACTTGAGGTCAATGACATCGTGCAGGAAATTGGGGCAACAGTGTGGTGCAACTCCATGGATCTGACCACCAAGTAAATGAAGTTGAATTGATCTGGAATATACTTCCTCTTTAAAATTTGATTGCTCACCCGATACAGGTGCCAATGTCACCTATTAGAAATAGATGCGTCTTGAGATCCACTGGAACAGGTAATCAGAGGCTGATCACTCTGGTATTCAGATAAATTTCTGTAACACAGGCTGAGTTGGTACACATGTCCAAATAGAGGTACATAATCATAATGGTTTAAGAGCAAGCCTTCCAGTACATAATGGTGCATTAATGATCAGGTTATATGAAAAGCACAGAGTCAAGACAGATGAGTCTGGGTTCCTGGTATAACCGGGAGGCGAATGTCCAATAATCTCCATAGCTACAGGCCATTTTCTTCAGAATCAGACTCTTCAACTTCAGGAGAATTCACTGAAGAAAAATATTTCCCTTCCAGTCTATGCTCATCTGAGTGGGGATTGGTGTCACAAAGAGAGAGAATTTTTTTTTTCTTTTCCTGTTTGAAGTCAGTGAACAAACAGGATTTAAATCATTAAAGGCTTGAAATAATCCTTTAGCAAAGCTCAGTGAGTCCATGGTGAGAGAAACGGAAGAAACCATATGATTAAATCATTTTTGTTTTCTTTTCCTGTGAAACCTCCTGGAAAAGAACCAACCCATGGCAGAGCCATTAACTGAGAATTAGACACCTTAGCCCAGCAATGCAGTAAAACCTTGTCTGCTCTTTCCTCCAAGACTGAAAAGAGTGGTTCTCCCTTGCCTGGGCAGGACAACCTTACAATTGCAGAGGCTCTGCCTAACTCCCAGACTTTTGTGGCTTCTAAAGGAGCTATAACAGAAGGAACAAGAGACAACCATAAGCAGTCTGAGGAACCAGATCTGGCCACAACAGAGTCACCCATCAATGGCTGAGGCAGTGAGGGAGCCAGTCTGACAAGAGAAGACTGTTGCAAACACTTCTTCTTATAGACAGGGAAATGTAAAACCAAAGAGCCTGATAATTGTTCCACGGTTAGTTGAGAGGCTGTTAGCAAAGCCTGAGAGAGATTTTGGAGCAAAATGTTAATGAAAATCCCCAAAAACACAATTTCCAGTCCCTATAAAAGTTTTCTACATGAACAGATAGAATCAATCATACTAAAAAATATTTTAGCACAGTTTTTTCAACACAAAGATTCGGCAAAGAAAAAACTTACAAACAATGACAGCTGATTACAACACATTTCTTAGCGTTTTATATATATATATATATATATATATATATATATATATATATATATATATACACACACACACACACACACACACACACACACACACACACACACACACACAGACACACACACACACACACACACACACACACACACACACACACACACACACACACACACACACAATTTAAAAGAAAAAAAACATTTTTTTCTCAGAAATAAACTTTGAAGTGGAAGTTCTTCCTCAAACAAGTATATATCTGCCCATCCTTGAAGGATCTCTAGCTGACTGTCATTTCCATGAAGCCTACAGGGAGAGTGTATTTCAGTGGCAAGAAAGCTCTGAAGTTTTGGTGCCCTAACCACTGCTTTTAAACACCTAGCCTCAAGCCACACAGCAGTTTTGGTTCATAAAAGGTGTGCTGAAGTTTTGAAAACTGGTTGGTGGCCATAACCTTGGCAGGATACAACCCAAATAGCTTAGGCTACTGCAACAGTCATCGAATGTTGAACATCTCATCACTGTACTCCAGTAAAGAAAACAGGTAGGATAGAATGTTCTAGTGACCTTCATTACCTCCAGCTGAAAGCAGCCTATTCCATTCTACCAATAACTGCCAAAATGCTTCTTATTATCAGTCCTTCAATGGTACTACTCAACTAGGCAACTCCACTCTGCAGAGAAAGTTCTAGACCGTCAGAGCAGTGCAGACAACTCACAAGGAGAATCATTATACTCAAATTATATTGTCAGACTTTGGAATCAAATCTCATCTGCCCTCCAACAACTCCAAAATCCTCTCCATTTCAAAAGGATACCCAGAAGCCACCTTCTCAAATCCCAGCACTGGCTTGTAACTGTGTTAATCAATTTTGTGCTCTAACGAAACAGCTTACAAGTCTGAAACATTATCAGCTACAAGGCTGAGTGTCTGATTCTGTCTAGCTTGTTACAATACAGGTCTGTTGAATTTTTCTCTAAGTAAAATATTCTATTTTTCAGCTAAAACAGTTTTGTTAAAATTTGTTAAGCAAGCTCAAGCAATAATTCACAACCTCAGTGGCAGGGAGTTGTGCTTCATGAGCTCATGCGTCTGGTTCTAGCTGGCTTGTTACAGATTTGTTTTACTGGCTGGATTGCCCTCTCCTGCTCTTGGTTCCATTTTTCTACATATCACTGTGCCTTGGATTTGTTGGTGGCCATTGTAGTTTGTCAAGATTGAGAACACTTCCTGGTTGCATCTTCAAGCAAAAAAAAAAAACAAAAAAATCAAAGCTACTGAGCATCTCTATGCTACAAAAGTAAGTAACTATACAATGTTTGATTTATTCTAATATTCAGTCTGAATCATTTTAAAGCATTTTTTATAAGTGAGTTATTCTGTGCTTTAACTAAATAGTTTGCAGACTTAAAGATCATGTTTAAAAGCAATAAATGAGCTTTCTTTTCAAACAAAAATATGTTCACGTTATCTTTATGCTCTCAAACACTTTTTTTGTGTGTGTGAAAAGAAAACTACATTTTGAAGCCTTTAAAATATTGTTTCCAAACACAGAAGACCAAATGTAGTAAGCCGTGTTCACAGCATTAATATTAAAGGAAGGCAAGGAGTGGTTATGTCATTACGGGTTCCAGCTCTAATGCTGCTGGGTTACCGTAGGTAAGTAATTGCAAATTAGAGAAGTAATTGCCAAACTGTTACATTAACTGTTAATCCTTCGGCAAGTATGACTCTCCTTGTAACTATTGCATTAACAATACTCCTCTGAAAATTGAGCCCAAAGTTAGAAACCTGGGAACCTATGCTGACAATGAGCTGTCTTTTGATCACCAGATATCCGCTACCGTTAGAGAGTTCTTTTTCACTGCACAACTGATATCTAAAGGTATGGTATCCAGATCCAAGGATACAGTTGTTCCAGTGTACTCGGCACTCATTATAGGTTCACAGGTTCATAGGTGTGTACTAAGCTAATGGCCCTGGAGCCTTTACAATCCTAGCCCATAGGATTACCCTGGCATCATGCCACCTGACCTTAGTTCCCAGTGCCTCTGTCAAATAGAGCCACTGGAGTTATCCCCGGGTGAATTTTATATTTCTCATCAACTCATCAAGATGTCTCTTGAAGAGGGCCAGTGAGGTGCTCTGACATGTAAGTGAAGTCTATTCCATAGCATGGGCAGTCTCTGGGTTATGAACCCATCCCTCCAGCTTGTTCTGTTGATTGTGGTATTGAGGTTGAGGTCTCTGGAGCGTGTGGTGCGGAGGGATTGGGATTTCTTTAGATGTAGCATTTCTAACAGAGCTGCATCAGACATGGATTTGTAAGTCAAACAGAAATCGCCTCTAAGTAGGTGATATGAGACAGAGAATAGTTGGAGTTTTTTGAGTCTGTCCATATAGGACAAGTGTTTAAGGCCTAGGATCCTCTTTGTGAGGTACTTTTGTAGCCTCTCCAGTTGCTACAGGTCTCTAGTGAGGTACATGCCAAATGGGGCATTGTACTCGATGACTGACCTAATGAGAGAAGAGTAGAGGTAGACAATGACCTCTTTCTTCTTGGATGCAAAACCCTTAGTAATGAGATGTGCCACACAGAAGGACTTTCAGACCACTGTGGCAATGTGGTGGTCAAAAGAGAGGTTGCTGTCAACCTGTGTTCCCAGATCTCTTATAACTCCTTCTGTGTTCAGTGGACTACCATCGATGTGGTAATTCATGAGAACCAGGTTTTTCCCAAAGGGGATGACGGCACGTTTTTTGGCATTGAGCTTAAGGCTATGGTTCCAACACCAGTCATTGGTCTCAGTGAGGCCTTTCTGTAGGATGTCAGCATCACTTGGGGAATTAATAATAGCTCCCAACTTGAAATTGTCTGTGAACTTTGTCAGCCAGAGTCCATTCATGTTGGCCTGGACTTCAGAGAAGTAAATGCCAAACAGGAGAAGACCCAGGACCAAACCCTGTGGGACTCCACTCGTGACTGGTAGGCAGTCTGACTTGAAGTCAGCTACTTTCACACTCTGGGTTCTATCTGTGAGCCAGTTTGCAACCCACCTAGTAATATAGGGGTTAATGCCTAGCTTAGTGAGTTTTTCTATGATTCCTGAGTGGGGAATGGTATCAAAGGCCTTGGCCAGATCAAGGTAGGCTGTATGAACTACCTTGCCTTCATCCACAGCTCTGGTGACAGATTGAAAGAAGTCGACCAGGTTGAGCAGGCATGATCTACCCTTCACAAAACCAAACTGTGGGGTCCAGAGTTTGGAGATTCCCTAAATCCTTGTTTATTAGGTCCACGATGATGCGTTCCCTAGTTTTGCATATCAGACTCATCAGGAGAATGAGGCGATAATTCCCAGGGTCTGTAGTCATTCCTCCTTTGTGGAGAGGGATGACTGTAGCAGTGCGCCATTTGGTAGGGACAAAGTCTGAGGTGAGGCTGTAACTGAACAGGGCACACAGGTGAGGTGCCAGTTCACTCTGTAGTTCATGTAGAACACAGCCGGGGATATTGTCAGGTCCCATAGAAGCTGTATTCTTGGCCTTGGACAGCGCTGTTTTAACCTGTGTAGCAGTAATGCTGGGTGCCTGGCTATCTACTGGTATTGTAATTGGTCCTTTGGTGGGGGAGAGAGGAGTAAAGTTGGCACTGAATCTGTCGACCAGTATATTGGCAATATCTGTTGGCTCAGTATAGGAGGTACCATTGTGCAGTAGCTCAGAGCAAATCTGGGTATTGCTGTGGAGATTCTTTACATAACTATAGAATGCCTTGTGGTTGTCTTTATTATCTGCTGCAATTCTGTTTTCATGCCTAGCTTTAGAGGATTTGATGAGGGCTCTTAACTTTTTGTTGAGGCTGATAAGGGAGTTTTTCTAGTCTTGGGACTTCACCTTATTCTGCATCAGTTTCCTCCTTCTGTTGCAGAGTCTCTTTATGGCAGGGGACCACCAGATTGGCTTCCTTTTTTTGGAGGAGAGCATCTTGGTTCTATTGGGTATGGCAAGATCCATGCAGTTGTGTACATATTCGTACAGTGCATTCATGTATGATTCGACAGTCGACAGTCATGCAACTATTCTCCATTTGCATAGGTGCCGTGAAGTTAGTCACCTCTGTTTTTAGGAGCCCAAAGTTAGCTTTGGAGAAGTTTTTCATTGTGGTTACCTTTCCAGGGGGGGGGGGGATTTCCAAGGTGATTAGTTTGTGGTCAGATCTAACCAGGGACTAGTTGACTATTGGTGTAGAGCAATGGTTGCCCATGTTAGTAATGACCAGGTCAAGGATGTTTCTACCTCTATTGGGGGTAAGAATGAGCTGGTCGAGGGCATTGGAATTAATGAATTCCAGGAAACGTTGGGCAATTGTATTGTTATATGAGTAGTTTTGCCAGTTATGGAGGGATAGTTGAAGTCACCCAGTATGAGAGTGTTAGGTTGGACCCTAATTTTCTCCAGGGTGCTTAGAAACATGGAATATGAGTCTTGGGACATGGTTGGGGACCTATAGCAGGTGATGACCTGAATCACTGTCTTACCCAAGGCTTTAGGCTGATAATTGAGTATAACACTCCTTTCAATATGCACCTATCCAAACACTTGTCAAAATTGGAATGACCACAGTGCTTTCTCACTAAACAAATCAAGGGCCTAAATCATAGAAGTATGCAGACTGCCTGAAAGCCTTGTTTCTCTCTCTCTCTCTCTCTCTCTCTCTCTCTCTCTCTCTCTCTCTTCGTGGTAGCATACAGACTCTTGGAAGGTGACCTCTGCATCTTGTATAGAGCCACAACAGACCCTGTTTGTCAAACATGACACATTTGCAAAGTCAGTGGTGTCATAAACACCCATTCAATGAACCTAAATCTTTTTTTGCAAAAATAATACAACATGCTGGAAGGACAGATATGCATCACAGAGAATACCACTCCTATGGATCGGTCTTACACTGCACATAAAGCAAATTACTTCTCTTATGCTGTTTAAATGGAGTTTGGACGGATGGATGAGTAACCACAAATTCACCTCCAGTTTAGCAGCAACAGATAGGGGAAACTTGAAACTGTCCTACATATATTTGTTCAGTCCCCCTCTGGATATTCATACTGAAAATAGAAGGGCTAATAATTACCATGAGAACACAATGCCAGACGTCTTAAGATCCTCACAGGTCAATAGCCTAGTAAGTACCTTTGCTCGTGGCCATTTTGCTGACACATGCTGGCATTACCTTGATGCACTTTTGGGATAAACCCAGGATATGTGGCCTAATTAGTATCAATAATCAATTATTCTGGAGTTTGATCTGTTGATAGAGATAATCTTCATAAATGTTATTTTGTTCTTGCTACAGCTTCTGGTAACCTGAGCAGATCCATCCTACTGATTTTCTATAATGAATCCATTCTGAATTGCATAATTATCCCTTGTACTTTAGTTGTTCTTATACATCTCAGTAATACTGCTTCCTTACATTTTGAGCAACTGTCCATGCCATACTCTTCTGTTTTCCTTAGGTCAAGTTAAGTATGTCATGTTGTGACTGTTTACAGCAAAATAACCTGCATTTTAAGAAAACACACCCCTTAGTTTAACGTTATATTTTTAACTAAAGGGTAGCACCCCACCATTTTAGGTTATTTTGCTGAATCTATAAGGCACTGTAAGGAGCCTTTGTGTAGTAAATCTACAAAAGTTTAGCTCCTTGTCTAAATAATTTCCACTTCACATCACATAAAGTAAAATGGCTTATTAGGACTCACGCCTTTTAATGTTGTAGTTATTGTCAGTTGTTCCGCTAGATGCTTGACCCTCATTGCACTTGTTTTGTGAGCTGTAAAGTTTTCTGATATACACACTGTTATATTAGTTTCACGTTTATGTTTGTGGCTCCATCATAAGACTTTCTCTTTTTTAGCTCTCAGTTAGCATTAATGTACACACACACATACACACACACACACACACACACACACACACACACACACACACACACACATATACACACACACACACACACACACACACACACACACACACACACACACCTGATTTTTTTGAATTTTACTCACCAGATTTACTCTGACGAGATGAATTATTTAGATGTATGTTTGTACAGGTCAGACCACAAGTTGAATTCCAAAATCCACAGAAAAACAACCTTTTCAAATTCTTATCTACACTATCTTAGTGCCCACCCACCCCACCAAAAAAGAGGGGTGGTAAAAGGGCAACTAGTCAGAGCAAGTAGGATGACCTCCTATGACATCGATTTCCACAAAGAATGTGCATTCATTATAGATATGTTTAAGGTAAGAGGTTATCCAGATTGTTTACTTTCGGACATATACAGGGAGGTCAATGAAGGTAGAGGTATATACGCTTTGCCCCAATATTAGGATCGGATGAAACATCCGTTGCATCGACTACTGTTAGGGCCAGAGATGACCCTGTCTCTGGTTCTACTTTGTTTTTAACTTTTGATGGAGAGAGTGGTTTAGTTAGAAAGATCATAGACCAAGAATGGAATAAATTTGCTAGACTGTCTGATCTGGATATTCTCTTCAAACAACCTTTGAGATATATATATATAAAAAGGGTAGAAATATAAAAAACATTTTTGAAGGAACACCCAAACAAAGTTTTAAGGATGATTATTCTAACAAAAAATGAGGCACATTTAGATGTGGGAGATGTAGTCAGTGTAAGTTTGTATATAACGGAGAGGATTTTTACTTGACAAGCAGGGAAATGCATATTAGAACTAGAGGATATGCCAGTTGTGAAACAAGTGGTTTAATCTATTTGGCAACATGTGGACAATGTAGTTCGTTTTACATAGGCAAGACTGAGAGAAAGCTTAAACAAAGGATTTATGAACATGACTATAACATTAGAAAACACAATGAGATTAGTGCTTTGTACAAACACTCTCAGAACTGTATAAGTGCCAATTTTAGATTTTTTCTAATAGAAGTAGTCAATATTGACCCAAGGGGTGGTCCTTGGGAAACTAGGCTTGAGTACAGAGAATTATACAGGCAGCTAATTTTAGAAGCCACTAAGAGCCCTGGCTTAAACGATATGGTGTCATTGAAACCTGTACTCTAGCTTAGAGCAGCTAAACTATAAATATTTACAGTTCATTTTGCCCAGTATTTGTACTAGCATTTTCATGTATTTTGTTATTTTATTATACATCTAAGGTGGATACAGTCTTTTTACATGAGTGTATTTTAATCATGTATGTATTTAATACATTTTAAACATTCAATTTTATATATGTTTTTTATCAGAAAACAGTTTTATGTTGAGAGGATGAATATATATATATATATTATAATATCTTAAACGTACATATTTTATCTAGCAACACAAGGACTTCTATCCTTGTAATTTTTAGCACTTTTTAAAATAGCCTTTGACATCATTTATTTATTAATTTATTTAACACTTAAGCTCATCTGATTGGTTGTTAGGGAGTTTAAAACAATCTCGTTTGTAATGGCATTCAGATCTGATGAAGTTGACGATAATACAAGAACGTTAATGATTTGGAGTTGATACTGTGCTTTTCTGTTTGGTGCTTAAATAGACATATAAGATGTACGCTAAAAGCTGTTGTAATTTTGAAGCACAGTCCATTATTAATTAATGTCTGCCAACTGTCTGCAGTGCTTAATGGAAACATATCTTCCACACACTGTAAAAGTTGCAGACTCCAAATCTGACTTCAAACCAGTGACAAGTGGAGTACCACAGGGTTCAGTCCTGGGACCTCTCCTGTTTGGTATCTACTTCTCTGAAGTACAGGCTAACACAGAAGGCCTTAGGTTAACGAAGGTCAAAGATGACTGCAAACTAGGAGCCATAGTCGAGTCCCCAAATGATGTGGACATCCTACAGAAGGGCCTCACTGAGACAGATGCCTGGTGTCAGAGGCATGGCCTCAAGCCTAATGCCAAAAAGTGCATTGTCATTCCCTTTGGTAAAAACTATGTGCCTGTGAACTACCACATAAACGGCAGTCTACTTAATGCTGAATTTGTGATAAGAGACCTTGGGACCCAGGTGGACAGTAGTCTCTCCTTTGATAATCACATCACCACAGTAGTCAGGAAATCCTTCTATGTGGCACACCTCATCACAAAAGGGTTCTCATCCAGGAAAAAACAGGTCAATGTTCCCCTCTACTCATTAGACCCATTTTAGAGTACAACACCCCTTTTGGAATGTACCTCACAAGACATTTGCAGCAGCTGGAAAAGCCACAGAAGTACCTCACAAAGAGGATTACTGGCCTCAAACAGATGCCCTACACTGACCATCTCAAAAAACCCCAGCTTTACTCTGTAGCATATTGCCTACTCCGAGGAGATCTCTGCCTAACATATAAAGCTATGTTAAACCCAGAGCTGTTGAACATGCTACACCTTAAGAAATTCAAATCCCTACGAGCTACACGCTCTAGGGACCTAAACCTTGTCACCACAATGAACAGGACATGCTGGAGGGATAGATTCCTGTCCCAGAGACTTCCTATACTTTGGAGAAAGCTACCCATCTATGTCAAGCAAATACC
>NC_056746.1:95463693-95478693 GCF_019279795.1 Protopterus annectens
GGACAGAGGCTTCCTTGATAGAATGGTTGATGAGGATAGAAATAGGTTAAGCTAAAGGACTGGCTACAAGTTTGTGAAATTGTGGGAGAAGGTTGTCAAAGGAAGGAGAGCAAAAAAGGTTTACGTTTCTGTAGAAGAGATTTTATTTTAATGATTATTTTTATTTTAATGATATGCAAACATTTTATTCAACAGACAAAAATACAGCTATGTTATAATAAATGGATTTGTTGGCCTGGATACTGCTGAACTGACTACAATGCAGGTAAAATGGGTTTAATCAGCATAACTTTCATTGGAGGCCCATGGACAGAAGCTTCTTCTGTATTGGAAGCTGCTACAAATTTTTGTATCTGATTTTCTGTTGTATAGATGAGACTCAGCACTGAAATAAATACTTCATCCTCCTAATTAAATTTGTCTTTACTTACACTAATTTATTGTGACTAACAAACAAAGTCTTAAAAATGTCATTATTGTTGTTTTGGCTTTACCCTTTGTTAGTTTGGATGATTGTACTATGAGTAAAATTGTAATGATTTTTTAAGTCGATTAAACTTAACTTGTAAATGGCAAAAAACATTGCAAAAAAGGGGGTTTCCAGGGGAGCAGGTACCCTGCAGCCCCCATGTGGGGGTGGGGGGACAAGTGCCCAACATTTCCCAAGCTTTTATATACCAGCACCACAGTCACACAGCAGAGAACTACTGGCTGACATCAAAGATTGAAACAGTACTAATTACATGAACTTTAATCGTACTTTAACTTATGAATGGGGTCCATTCCCATCACCCAAAAGATTTGGAGAAATAAAAAAAAAAAAACAGAATAAAAATGAAAATCCACAGTAACACTATGCAGTGGTCTTGTGCTAATAGTGGGGGCCGACATACAATTAAATTTTGTCTGGGGTTCAGAAAACGTTACTGTATTGTGGTGAGTGAATTTGCACAAAGAACAACCAACATGGCGTGAGTGATTCAGAAACACACTTACCACAAGTGGAGAATGCCAAACAGTCATGCTGCCTGTATTATACGCTAATTGCAATATAATAACATGGTAATGAGCAACAATATTAAGATGAGGAGCTTGGCATATGTGATTCAGAAATATACATATGTCATATCACGGAACTGGGAAAATGAATTAAATGAACACTGCCAAATCTTTTTGTTTGTACTAAGAAAATCATGAATAAATTTTGGAGGTTGACACTCATTAGTAAATGCATATCCGCAAGAAGCTCTTATTGTTACTAAAAGCCATGATGGTACATGTCATCAGCCACACAGGCCACAAAGAACAGAAAAAAAAAAAAAAAAAACAAAACAAAGAAAAATGTCCCTAGAGACAAACAATTTTCCACACATTTTGGCTCTTGGGAAGATTTAGCCACTCAAAAAAGTTAAAGACCATTATTTCTAACTCTGCATCCTTAGGAGACTGAAATGTGAGTTTATTTATAATTAAATTGCAGAGATGCAATAAATGCAAATCTTGAGTGGATTCCCTAGCAAAACAATATATTTCTGACTGACAAAAACAACAGCAACAAAAACTGTTTCAGCAATTTCTGAAGTTGTTAAAATACAGGCAAGGATGCCTAGTTTGTTAACATTTTCTTTTTCCTTTACAGCTTCTTATTAACAACATATTGTTTCTGTAAAAGAGGTAAACATTTCTCTATAACAGAAAGTTGACAGTGATTTATTTTGTGTCTTTTTGAATCTATTCAGAAAAAATCAAATAAATTAAATGAACAATTATACAATGACCCTCCCTCCATTAATATTCCAAAATATGCATGCTGATTGACCAGCGTGCCCGTTGTAAATCCGACTTATACTAATGGAAAAAGGTCCGGTTGCCCGGACTTTTTCCATTAGTATAAGTCTTGATTATTTTTTTTTTTGTGTGTTAAGTAGCAACGGAGAACGGAAGAGCTCCATTGCTGTAATCTCACTATGTTAAATGAGTTTAACATAGTGAGATATCTTAAAAAAAAAAGCAACGGGGATCTTCCTTTCTCCGTTGCTTCCTCTACACACAGCTCTGATGTACTGTGTAAGCATACGCATACGCAGTACATCAGAACTTCCCCAGGATACTGGACAGCTGCAGAAGGGCAGCACGGAGGCATTGTACATTGCCATTATTTAAGAAAAGTAAGTCTTTTTTTTCTTAAATAATGTCATTGTATAATAGCAATAACCCACTTCTGGGTGTGGCTAATGCTGGGTTTACCCATGGTTGTCTTTGTTTGGTCACTCGGGCTTCACCCTCGTGACCAAACCACACCAACCATGGGTAAATCCAGCATTACCCACACCCAGGCGTGGATTATTGCTTAATGATTGCATGTTGACCTGTGTTCTGAAAAGTCTACAAGCAGCAAGTTATAATTTAGTGACCTGGATTCTAAATGTATTGTCTTTTGCTGGAAAGACTTAAATGAAAATTACAGAAATGTTACCACTGAGTACAAAACTTGCATATCTTGTTGTGCAGCTAAAATGCCCTGAGTAAATTGGATGAATTGTTCGGTCATTTCCTAAACCTTTTTACTGCAGTCTACTGTAGAAGTTTTTAACAGCAATTTTCAATTAAAAAAAAATTGGAAGAACCTCATAGCTTAATTTCAGTCATCCAATTTAGTGAGTAAATTGTGAATCCATATGGGAGCTGAAAATGCAGAAGCCTCAGTTTGGGTTGCTATAGAATTAGAAAAGGACGGCATTAAGTAACTATTTCAACTGGAACAGGGTAACATTTTAATACAGGAACCATGGTTTAAAGTTTCTAATACCCTTGGATGAGCTACAAGTGATGCTCCTTCAAAAGTATTACCACCCACACATTCTCTGGATTGTTATTCAGTAAAGAAGCAGAGACCAAAGCATTAGAACCCAGCAAGGTGTTGCCTTTATCCATAATCACATTATCCCTTGACCCAGCATCAGTTTCCAACATATTTTATCCCCCACAGTAAATGATGTACCTGTTCAATTCAGCATATGCACAGCTGGCTGTACTAAGTGAAAAAAATGTGAATGAAAACAATACTTACGGTTTTCTATGAAGATGCCTATTCCTGTGATTCTAGGGCAAATAATGCTGCAACCATCAGTTCTTTTGAATGTCTCTTACTGTGTTTTCTAAGTAAATACTTCTGCTGCCATGAATTCAGTACCATATTAGTTTTTAACTGTTTTTTCCTGCTCATGCTGGCAAAAAATGCAGTAAGTGCCAGTCACTTATCACAGGTCTCAGAACAGCAACTGGAACTCCAGTGAAATGTCATTTGTTCAAAAGCTGACTTTCCAAGAGCAAGTCCTTCTCTGCAGTATGAGCTGTGTGCTTACATCATCCTCTAAGGCAAATTCCTCCAAGAATACAATATTTTTCTTTTGGGTTTTACCAATACCACATGCAAAAAATAAAATAAAAAAATGACATCTATCAGCTTATAACTCCATCCCCATGGTAAGTCACCAAAACATTCTCCTTCTGTTGGCCATCATCTTAAAGCAATGGGAAGGGAAAGTCATCCTAGACAAGATTATATTTATCAGGTCCTGTTCTTTAACCATCATATCTAAAATTATCTTCTTAAATAATAATACTCTCTGGACAACCTCTTCTTCTTCTTCTTCTGAAGTCCATCACCATACACTTGTTGGCACTGAACCCCCATTTACCATTACTCTTCTCTGGCTAAACGTTTATGCAGGTCCAACAGTAAGCAGCCAGCAAAACTCTGTGTGAAAGATGGTTCCAGAGATGTCCTCTGTAAAGAATTGCTCTATTTCTGAGCTTGTGAGTGATGGCAGAAGCAGAACAAATTAACAATTATGGCCCTAGACACTGAGTTCTGTGGCACTTCAAAGCCGCTTTTTTGCAAAATGACCCCCCCCCCATCTTACGCCCCCCCCTCTTTACTCTTACCAAGCTTTAGCCTTCTGGTACTTCTGTTCTGAAATTTCTAGAAACACACTAAGCAACCTAATAAGTCCAGTCAGTAGCTAGTCCAGCTTACTTAGTATCCAGAAGGATAAACCATTAGGCCTAGTTAGCATTTCAGTTTTTTTAATACTTCCATCCTAGAGGTCATTGGAGTAGTACAGCCTCCTTCTTGTCAGACAATCCCTTCCCACCTCTACACCTTTCCTAGGCATACCCTACAGAAGAGCTAACTATTGCAGCTCACTGTTATACATATAAGCCCTACGTCCAACAGATCAATGTTATGCTCCCTCCTCTTTTCAGCCACTTGTGAAAAGAGTATTTTTTCATCTCTTTAAATCTCATATGCAGAATATTTCTATTCTTATCTCCTGCTGCTACCATTCTTACTGTCCCTTAGTTTCATCATAAGTTGTTTTCTCAGATCTTCCCTGACCTCGCCCACAAACTACTACAGCATTCTTCTTCATCTTCTCCTTCCTCCTCTTCCTCCCAATGCCAGTCTGCACTGCCACTTACAGCATTGTGTTCACTCTGTTTTTATTCTCCAAACCATTTAGACACCTTTGAACTGAATTTCATACTTCATATTTTTGGGGTGTCCAATTTACTGGTGACTTCAGATCATTGGCCCTCTCTATAACCCCTTCTTCAGGGAGAAAAACTGAGGGAACTGGCATCATCATACTGTAGCCATGCTGGGTTTTCCTGTAACCTTAAGTCCTACCCTCATGCCAACAGCTACATTAGGCTAAGTGGGTAAAGGGAAGTAACTGAGTCCATGTTCCATTCCTGGGCCCATAAGGAGGCCATACCTGTTTTGTTCTTCCCCTTCCAGTCCTGTGTTATTCCTCTGAGCTCCAGGCTGTGCCAGAGTTCTACTAGAAAAACACTAGGCTCAGTTCCTCTCACCAGGATAGACACATCCATCCACGATGCAAGCACTGTCAGGTATGCAAGCTTTTAATCAAACTTAGGTCACCTGGGTCATAGGCAGGCCTTTACCCATCAGTGCCACTTGGCTGGCTGGATCTCATTTTGGGGTGTATAAAGGACCTGAATGCACTTCCAATACTCAGTAGAAGTATCTACTAATCAAAGCCACCCTATATGAACCCTTTTCTCAGTGACTGCACTTTTTCATTTGAGAAGTGAAGACTTCCTTGTTAGTGAAGAGTATAATGAAGCCACTGATCACCATCAGTCTTCCTCCCCTGGGCCTCCCCTTAAAACTCATCAGCTCTAAAAAGAAGTTATGTACTCACCATAACGTTCCATCTGAGTAGTTATACTTCATTTTTCTGCAACCTGTGGGTATTCGGATCCGTATCGGATCCAAGCCGGCAACTTTTTTTCTAGCATCTGCTCCAAGCTCCGAGCTCCTCCCCTTACCCATAATGCCCTACCATCTCCTATCTTCCCTCAGATCGAGTTTGCTGCAACTAAAAACATAAGCAACTCGGCCCAATTAACCAAACCTGAAAAGACAGGACAAGGTCCGGGGGACGGAGGGAGGGAAGGTTGCAGAAAAATGATGGTTTATGACCAAAAAGAAAATGCTCACATAAATACAGAATCCAGTTTGAAGATAGGATTAACTTACAATTCTTGTTGATTTTCCAAGGTTGCTCATATAGCAAAGCTTTATTTAAGGAACATTGACGTTCCTGTTAGCTGTGTGCAAATGTAGAACCTTGTAAATATCACTCAGGTTTCATCCAAAAAAAAACTCTTCTGCTTTGTAACTCGGCACCAGAGTGTTGAGCAGCAGAATGTAACAGGCTGACACGCTAGGTTTTCCTTGAAACAAAGCGTGAATGAACTGAAGGCACTTGGCAAACAAACATTTCTTGAGCCAAAGTGTTGAGCAGATGTGGTACAACAGCCAGTTTGCCATCAAACAAAACTTGCAATTGCTGAAATTACTCAATATTACGAGCAGTTCTTAAAACAAAATCAAGCAGCAACAAAGTATTCTGTTGAGTACAAAGTACTGGTAGAACGTCCCATAAACACACAATAAGCGCTTTCGGAAATTCCTTCATCAGATCATACTAAACAGGGACACCATTGCTTGAACTTGTACTACAATCTTGACCAATAGCATTTAAATTAAGAGACAACACCTTCTTAAAGAATGGCTTTATCCACTTATTTTCATTTATTTATGACACACCTACCATTCAACCAATGGTAGGTCTTCTTGCTTTAAGTATGGGTTTAAGAGGAATAATGGCATTAAGACCAGGAGCTCGGTCTGCTCGTAGGTTCACTATCCACTTAGTTTCACAGGTTTCTGTTTTATTAACAATGTCACCTTTTTTAATATCTTCAGATATTTTTTCAATAACTTTAAACAGAAAGCTGTGGTTAGGAAACTTAGATACATGTACCACCAAGGCATTGTGGATATCTCCCCTTCTAATATCTCCTATATTTCACAGAATTCTCTTTCTAAAATTCTGGTTGTTTTTTTCCAACATAAAAGGAGGAACATTCTTTGCAAGTGGCCAGATAAACAACATTTTTATTAGCACACATGGCCTTGCAATTAAAAGTAAAATCTCTATTGGTTCCTGGGCAACTAAATGTATTACTACTATCAATATATCTACAGGCAGAACAGTTACCACATTGAAAAGTTCCTTTTCTTCCTACTGTAGTAGATCTTTGAAAGCTATCTTTCATACATAGGAGACGTTTAATATTTTTCTTATTTTTATAACTATAGTGCGGTTGATCTCCCACTATAGAGCGTAGCTTAGAGTCTTGAGTAAGAATCGGCCAGAATTTGTCAATGATTTCTCTGATCTGCCTATTGTCTGTGTTATAGGTGATACATAACGTGTCAGCCTGTTACATTCTGCTGCTCAACACTCTGGTGCCGAGTTACAAAGCAGAAGACTTTGTGGAGTAGCGGTGTGATTTTTATTTACAGTAGTAGTAATACATTTAGTTGCCCAGGAACCAATACAGATTTTACTTTTAATTGCAAGGCCACGTGTGCTACTAAAAATGTTGTTTATCTGGCCACTTGCAAAGAATGTTCCTCCTTTTATGTTGGAAAAAACAACCAGAATTTTAGAAAGAGAATTCTGCGACATATAGGAGATATTAGAAGGGGAGATATCCACAATGCCTTGGTGGTACATGTATCTAAGTTTCCTAACCACAGCTTTCTATTTAAAGTTATTGAAAAAATATCTGAAGATATTAAAAGAGGTGACATTGTTAATAAAATAGAAACCTGTGAAACTAAGTGGATGGTGAACCTACGAGCAGATCGAGCTCCTGGTCTTAATGCCATTATTCCGCTTAAACCCATACTTAAAGCAAGAAGACCTACCATTGGTTGAATGGTAGGTGTGTCATAAATAAATGAAAATAAGTGGATAAAGCCAATCTTTAAGAAGGTGTTGTCTGTTAAATACTATTGGTCAAGACTGTAGTATAAGTTCAAGCAATGGTGTCCCTGTTTAGTATGATCTGATGAAGGAATTTCCGAAAGCGCTTATTGTGTGTTTGTGGGAAGTTCTACCAGTACTTTGTACTCAACAGAATACTTTGTTGCTGCTTAATTTTGTTTTAAGAACTGCTCGCAATATTGAGTAATTTCAGCAATTGCAAGTTTTGTTTGAAGGCAAACTGGCTGTTGTACCACATCTGCTCAACACTTTGGCTCAAGAATTGTTTGTTTGCCAAGTGCCTTCAGTTCATTCACGCTTTGCTTCAAGGAAAACCTAGCATGTCAGTCTGTTACATTCTGCTGCTCAACACTCTGGTGCCGAGTTACAAAGCAGAAGACTTTTTTGGATGAAACCTGAGTGATATTTACAAGGTTCTACATTTACACAGCTAACAGGAACGTCAATGTTCCTTAAATAATGAGCGACCTTGGAAAATCAACAAGAATTGTAAGTTAATCCTATCTTCAAACTGGATTCTGTATTTATGTGAGCATTTTCTTTTTGGTCATAAACATCTAGGCGTGTTAAACGCATTCAAGGGCTTTGACTATAACAAGTTGCACTTATAACAATATGGACTTTTGTATTTTGCAAACGATAGTGCCCTCACTAAGAAGAACTGTTTTGTTTGGTGCTCAACCAAACATTTGGAACGCTTTCAAGCAATTTTAAACTCCTTTTAAACTTACACAGCTGTGGAGTAGCGGTGTGATTTTTATTAACAATTCATAACAAAGCTGCATCCAGAAAATCAATCCTCGATTGGATCCTAATATCCTCTCCTAATAAAATATCATCCCATGGAACTTTGCCAGACAACCTAAGTGATCACTTACCAGTCTACAAGGTACCAAAACAACAGCCCTGAAGTACATTATTATAGTCTGGTAAGAAAATGGGGTCTACTTTAGGACCTCGAAAGCTTAATAGCTCGAATGCATATGGATCGAATCATATGCATTGAACTATTAAACGATCGATGTCCAAAAAAAAATTAAACAAAAAAAAAATTAAACTAGTGTAGGCAGGGGGGCAAGCCACCCTGCACCCCCCACACCCCCCGCTACTTAAATATACCAACTCTGAGATCACACTACATTGAAATAAATGGAAATTTCCACCAACTGAGATTTCCGTTTACATTTTCGATGTTTTGCGCTTTCGGTGCACTCGTGTCGAGAATATCGTATTTGATATTCTCGAACTTCGAGCACATAAAATAGACCCAAGAAAATGTACTACTTTTCATGAAGACACTTTTATTAATACACTACATCTCCTTAACTGGGAATCACTAAAGGTGCTATCTCTGAGTTCAACAAAATCTTCCTATGTGTCCTAAACAAACTAGCCCCCTTCAAAATAAAAAGAGTCAAAGCCAACCCTACCCCTTGGCAATCCTTAGCAACTAAACAAATCATGAAAGCAAGAGACAAAGCATGGAATATCTGGGCAAAAAATAAAGCAGCTTCTACTTTCCTAGCATATAGACAGCTAAGAAACCTAAGTAAACAGGTTATCGCCAAAGATAAGAAAATCTATTAATCACCAGCAGGACATAAATTCATAGATTGTTACTAGCATAATGATCCCGGGGGCCTTTCTAAGCCTAGCCAAGTTGTCCCAAAAGAATAATGATGTCCTGCATCCAAACAAGACATTGAGAGCCAGACATTTATAAGCTACTTCTCTCCAGAAGGGACAGGGGTGCCAGGCCCAGTGTAAATCTCCTATTCCCCAGCCACTGGTCTAGGCTACACTTAAACTGGGTAATACATGAACTCAGCTTCACATGGATGGGAAGACTGTTCCACAGGAGGGGCAGTCTCTGGGACACATATCTGTCTCTCCAGCATGCTCTGTTTAAGTCACAGACACAATTCAGGACCCTAGACCTTGTATTTTTGGTACTCTTTATGAATATATTGGAGATTCGTAAGTCTGGAGTTTGTGGTTGCCTTGTAAGCCAGGCATAGATCACCCCTCAGCAATCTATAGTAGACTGAGCAGAGGAAAAGGGCTTTAAGGTGCTCTGCCTAAGGCAGGTTTGTTACGTCTTGTATTCTTTTTGTAAGGAACCTCTGAGGTCAGCCTAGTTGCTGCATATGCCTGGTCAGGTACATAGCAAAGGAAGCATTGTACTCTGTGATTGGTCTGATAGCAAAGTACAGTGGGATAATGACCTCTTTGGACCTAGATGTCATGTCCTTACTTATAAGTTGCGCAACATAAAAGGATTCCTCACCACTAATTATCAACATAAACACTAATAATTCAAACCTGTTCTAGGCCTCAGTCAATAAACTGTTAAATCCAGTGTTGTTTTTTTAAACAAAAAGGTGGAGGTATGCATACGTTGCATTTGGGTCAAACCCCCACCCCCCCAAAAAAAATACTTCTTTATTCTCCAAATCCTCTTTTATGAAAAATAAATAAATAAAATCTCTCTTAATAATACAATTGAAGTCACTTCTCAAAGCAAATTATTAAGTAAGATAGTGGATAATAATTTCAAAATGTTATTATTCATTTGTGCTCTTTTTTTAAGACAGGGTTTTGAGGTGAAGGACATTTTAGATTCTGTAAATTTAGGACAAATCTTGCAGATATGCTATGAGTAATCAGTGGTATAGGAGGTTAATTAGGCTAAGAAGTAAAAAAGATATAATGCCCTGCATCCCCCACCCCCCCACAGCAGCCCCCTGCCCAGCCATTCTAGTGTTCCATTACTTGGCTATTTCTCTGCAGTTACCATAAACACAGTTCAAACCTATAACAGTGTATATGGTTTTCTTATTTAGTTCTACAGTGATTACAGATATTGAAATAAATCAACATAAACACTGATAACCATTTTCTAAACAATACAGTCTCGCAATGAAAACAGACTTAGCACGAGCAGTAAACTTCTCTGCCCTTGAAACTCGCATTCATTGAAAACGGCATTAAAACCCACATGCAAATAAAATGCATCTAGCCATTGGAGGATTAAGTTTACCTTTGGGCTGTTTTCAAACTATGGGCTCCTTGCACACATTTTAGGGACATGCATACATGTTTCATAATTCTTTGATTTATCGTACTGATTGATTGTATTAAATTATATCCCTTGTATAAAACAGCACCACTTGTTGCAATGTGTTTTACATTTGTACCTTTGAACATTCTTCCAGCAAGCAATAAAACAAAACATAATGAACCAATAATGACAAAACTACCAGTTTCAGTAAATTTCAACCATAAAAGGCCACTTAAACTTCTGTCAATACAATCCATCAATATCAGTAAATAAGCGCAATCTCCGCAGAAGTAAAAGCCATCCGAATAATTCCACATTAAAGAGCTCTGTAACTAATGAAGAGGTTGCTACTGGCAAGCAACTTTACATTTCAGTGTTTCATCTACAAATTCAGTGTCTTCTTCCCTTAAAGAATTAATTGCCTATATTGTGTTACACTCAAAAAATGGTAAAGTGGTAATATTGGAATAGGAAATGACTGACAAACCAACAACAAGTAATTATGCTACTAACACCGCTTTCAAATTCTACAGCACAAACAGTGACTGCCATTTGCTAAACAAAACAAGTTAGTTACACATTGAAAACAGACTTAGCATGAGCAACAGTAAATTTCTCGTCTCTTGAAACTCACATTTCCATGAAAATGCACTGAAACTCAATCCCTTGAAAAACAGAAACTCATAATTCCCTGAAAATGTACTCAAACTCAAACTCACAACTCCTTCAGCAGTCTGGTAGTCAGTGTAGAGGATTCATGCTCTTGTCAAAACTGAAGCTCACAATTCCTTCAGTAGTCTGGTAGTTGGTGTAGAGGATTCAGGCTCTTGTCTCCTGTAACCATGTTACAGGGTCAAGCCTGATCAAATTAACTGACTAACCTGCCCCCCTACAACTAGGGCATTACATGTCATACCTCTCACACAGCAACACACACACACACACACACACACACACACACACACACACACACACACACACACACACACACACACACACACCTCTCAACTATCCAGATTTTCACAGAATGTACAGATTTTTCTGTCATGTTTTGGTCTATTCCTCATAAAATGTGTGGTTTTCTGCCAAATCTCTGATAAGATCTGAGGATTGCGTTCACTAAATAATGACATACACTTGAGTTTCAGACTTCATATCCTTCAGAAAAACACAAATGCTATTATTCTATCAACTCTCTAAGTTTATAAGAGCAATCTTTAAAATCTGTCCCTCTTTTTATTTCCCCATTATGCCAGGCTTTATCCAAATTTCTTGCACTTAAGAGGTTGAGAAGTATCCACACTCACCCCTAATCTTTCACACAGCAAAACCCACACAAAAACACACCTTCTCTCTCATAAAGCAAACACACACACACACACACACACACACACACACACACACACACACACACACACACACACACACACACTCATTTTACATACATATACAAACACTTTATCTCGCATAAGAATAGAACAGCTAGTTTAACTTACATACATACACATGCATGCACACACTTTCTCTATACTACAGAAACAAACAGAACCACTGGTTTAAATTATATACCCAGCACACACACACACTCTCACACTCACTCATTTTACATAGATATATATATATACACACACACACACACACACACACACACACATACACACACACACACACACACACACACACACACACACTCTCTCTCTCTCTCTCTCTCTCTCTCTCTGAATTTCTCGGAATGGCTAGTTTAAATTCTGCACTTTTTTACCTCTGTGTTAGCGTGCGATGCGCACATGGTTTTCCTTAAAGGAGAAGATGCTGCTAATGTGGTCGAGGTGCTGGTACATTGTACCTGCGTGTACCATCACAAAAAAAAGCCCTGGTTAAATCCAGGATAAGTTACACAGACAATACTACACACAGAAACAAAATGATATCATAGCCAGCCAATTCAATACCACTGAAATTGTGTCAGTATGGTTTATTTTCATTTATATAAATGTAAAGCTGCCTGTGTCATACATGATAATTCAATAAAAATGTTTCTTGTTTAAAAAAAAGGTACAGTCATCAACTAATCAGGCAACGAATCAAGCTTTAGATGTCCCTACACAGTCAAATCCTCCACCAATGTTTCTCTTTCCAATCGGTTCCAAAAGATACTATCAAAAATACCTCGAACAACTGAAGCCCACTCTAACTACTCCTGACAATCTACCTGCTGAATATCTTAGGGGTCTTCTTCATTTCACTGAAAACTCATTTCAGTGAAACTCATTTCATCGAATCCTCATTTCACTGAAAATGAATTGCCTGAGCACAATTCACTGAAAACTCACTTCAATGAAAACTCATTTGACTGAAACTAATTTCGCCGAAAGGTATATGCCCTGCTCCCCACTGTAGTGCAATCCTGGAGTTAGTATATATAGTAAGGGGGGGGGTGTTGGGGGCATAGCCTCCCACCCATTTTAAATATTGTAAACCATAGACATGGATACTTACAAGTTGAAAGAACAACTCTTTCCAGAAGACAGTATATACCCAAATTATGTGGGGAGCTGCACCCTTCACAACCCCCACACCCCCTTTACTATATATATATATCTATCTATATATACATATATATATATATATATATATATATATATATATATATATATATATATATCTATATATACTAACTCCAGGATCACACTACAGTGGGGAGCAGGGCATAAACTTTCAGTGAAATGAGTTTCAGTCAAATGAGTTTTCAACAAAGTGAGCTTTGAGTGAATTGTGCTTAGGCAGCTGAGTTTCAGTGAAAGGAGTTTTTAACGAAATGAGTTTCAGTGAAATGAGTTTTCAATTAAATGAAGTAGACCCCTTAAAATAGCAGGTAAGGCTATTGCATGTCCAGTTTCAGTTCTGATAAACTCATGTATGTATGAAAATAAGGTCCCCTTACTACAGACAAAAAATGTTCATTATTTGACCACACAATAGTGGATTCAATACACATCTTTTAAACTATAGGCAAATTACCTTACCAAAATAATAGTTCAAAAGTTGCATATGAATACATTTTTCTGTCTAATAGATAACTGGCCTCTGTATAAACCCAATACAGCGTCCATCTTCATCAGAGCTCTTGAAATCTAACCTCCACCCATAGACTTATCAAAAGTTTTTGATACTGTCTCCCACCAGAAACTCTTACATAAGTTGTCATCCTTAAAGCTCTCTAACTCTTCACCCAATGGTTCTGTAGCTACATCTCAAACAGAGCACAAGCAGTGAAATGGAACAAAATTATTTCTTCACCTTCTTCCCAGTAAGTATTGGTGACCTACAAGGATCTATGCCAGGACCCATACTTTTTCAACATATTCATAAATGGCCTCTACACTGCTACAAATAAATGGTATTCTAGTTCAATACGCTGATGACTCATCCCTGATTTGCTGTCTAAAATCTCTACTTCTACACCCTAAAAAAATAAAAAATTAATGCTCTTTACACCAAAACAAATCTCTACCAAAACAATGCTATTCACTATTGTCTCTGCCAAAAAACACTTGGTGCCACAGTAGATGACCATTTGAAATTCGACCTCTATGTATCATGTGACTAAAAATATAAAAAATAAGTACATTATACAGAGCAGAAACCTACCTCATTGACACAGACAGAAGATGTATAGACGTTACTTTCTTACTGTCATCTCTCCTCAATGCTGCCCCAGTCTTCACTTAGTTTCAGGTCTCACAACTGTCTAAACTTGGACAATGTTATAATAAAACAGCCTAATCTGCAGTAAACTATAACAATAAAATGCACCATTGCCTAGACCTCAGAAAATTAAACTGGTTAGAATTGCAACATCTTCTAGCTCTTTCTCAGCTAACTACAGTACATAGACTTCTCTATAAGCCAGACAATTACTCAGCCCTTAACAACTTCATCCAACACTATTCTCCCAACAGAATTTTAAGCTCTAGAAAAAAAATCCCTAACCACTATAACCAAATCATCTAATACTGCAGGTGACTCTATATTCAAATAGTGTAGCCAAACTGTGGAACCACATCCCAGTACCACTGAAATCCATTCAGAATGTAAGCACATTTAAAACACAACTAAAACTTCACCTGTCAGATCAATGGATCTGCTCCTGTTTATCTCCAGGATAAATGCCCCTGTTATCTTCAGTTTGCCATATCATCAAACCATTTCTCTTCATTCAGAATCCTGTGCCCCAGAACCAGTCTTCACCAATACCTGAATATTTTTTTCTAGCATCTCCCTGCTATATACATACTTTTGTGACATTGGCCACCCCCAACTTTACACTTCTAATACAAACCTCATGAAAGCCCCATATAATTGTCTCTGAACCTGCTTTATACCCCACCTCTTACCTCTAATATTAACATTTTCTGCCCTACCTAGCTCCTTACTTCACCTCCATTTCTTTGAATTTCTAAGCACCAGTAACACATTCTATTACCAATTTGACAAAACCATTGATACAGTTTTTCAAAAGCTCAATGTTCAACATCTACTAATGCA
>NC_056746.1:95486193-95488693 GCF_019279795.1 Protopterus annectens
ATATATATATATATATATGTGTGTGTGTGTGTATGTGTGTGTGTATATATATATATATATATATATATATATATATATATATATATATATATATATATATATATATATATATGCATAGATACATATATATATATATATATATATATATATATATATATATATATATATATATATATATATATATATATATGTATACACACACAGACATATATACATATGTATATGTATGTATATGTGTGTGCGTGTGTGTATGTACATATATATATATATATATATATATATGTGATATATATATCTATATGTGTGTGTGTATATATAAATATATATATATATATATATATATGTATATATACACATACATATATACAGTGGATATAAAAAGTTTACACACCCCTGTTAAAATGCCAGGTTTTTGTGACCACAATAAATCATTTCAAAACTTTTCCCACATTTAATGTGACCTATAACCTGTACAATTCAATTGAAAAACAAACAAATCTGTTATGGGAAAAAATATAAAAATAAAAAACGTACAATAAGCTGGTTGCATATGTATGCACACCCTTAAACTAATAATTTGTTAAAGCACCTTTTGATTTAATTACAGCATTCAGTCTTCTTGGGTACACACCTGCCATCAATTAAAGAGACTCTGATTAACCCCAAACAAAGTTCAGCTGTCCTAGCAGGATTTTCCTGACACTTACTCAGTTGCTTGCTGCAGCAAAAGCCATGATTCACACAGAGCTTACAAAGCATCAAAGGGACCTCATTGTTGAAATATATCAGTCAGGAAAAGGGTACAAGCACATTTCCGCAGCATTGGATATACCATGGAACACAGTGAAGACAGTCATCAAAAAGTGAAGAAAATATGTGGCAACAGTGACATTGCAAAGAACTGAACATCCCTCAAAAACTGATGAAAAGACAAGACAAAAACTGGTCAAGGAGACTGCCAAGAGACCTACAGCAACACTAAAGGAGCTGCAGGAATTTCTGGCAAGTACTGGTTGTGTACTACATGTAGCAACAATCTCCTGTATTCTCCATATGTTTGAGCTATGGGATAGGGTTGCAAGACGGAAGCCTTTTCTTACACAGAAAAACATACAGGCCCAGCTAAAATTTGCAAAACAATACATCAAGTCTCCCAAAAGCATGTAGGAAAATGTGTTATGATCTGATGAGACCAAGGTTGAACTTTTTGGCTACAATTCCAAAAGGTACATTTGGCGCAAAAACAACACTTTGCATCAGCAAAAGAACACCATCCCCACTGTGAAACATGGTGGTGGCAGTGTCATGCTTTGGGGTTGCTTTTATTCAGCTGGAACTGGGGCTTTAGTCAAGGTGGAGGGAATTATGAACAGTTCCAAATACAAGTCGCTTTTGGCCCAAAACCTTCAGGCATCTTCTAGAAAGCTGAAGATGAAGAGGAATTTCACCTTACAACACAACAATGACCACAAGCATACATCTAAATCAACAAAAGAATGGCTTCACCAGAAGAAAATTAAAGTTTTGGAATGACCCAGCCAGAGTTCAGATCTAAATCCAATAGAAAATCTGTCGGGTGTCCTGAAGAGGGCTGTGCACAAGAGATGCTCTCGCAATCTGACAGATTTGGAGAGCTTTTGCAAGGAAGAGTGTGCAAATATTGCCAAGTCAAGATGTGCCATGCTGATAGACTCCTACCCAAAAAGACTGAATGCTGTAATTAAATCAAAAAGTGCTTTAACAAAGTATTAGTTTAAAGGTGTGCACAATTATGCAACCAGCTTATTGTACGTTTTTTATTTTTTATATTTTTTCCCTACAGATTTGTTTGTTTTTCAATTGAATTGTGCAGGTTATAGGTCACATTAAAGGTGGGAAAAGTTTTGAAATGATTTATTGTGGCCTCATTTTTTATATCACAAAAACCTGGCATTTTAACTCATTCCCTACAGTAGAGCTCCTTCGAGTATATACCTTTAGCTTCCAGTGGGTGTAGCTTCAACTTTTAAAAAATGAAGTTATCACCTTACAGTTCTAACCAATTATAATTGACAGAGATCATGTATCAGTACAATTGTGTTTGCCATCATGTTTGCTTCAAGATACAATATTCGGATACCTTGTATGTAGCATGGTTTTGCAATTATTAATGCAAACATGAACAGGCAATATTTGACGCCTAAAGGCACAGTAGGAGGTAACTGCAAAAATGCCTGGAGATGTCAGTCGGCTGTAATGAGTTAAGAATTGTGTAAACTTTTTATATCTACTGTATATACATATATATATATATATATATGGGTCTACTATATTTGGTCGAATTACATTTCGTCGAAAATGATTTCAGGCAGTTCACTTCACCAAAAATGCATTTCACTGAAAACCCATTTGGTCGAATTTCATTTGGTTGAAAATGGAATATAGCCCCTGCCCCACTGCAGTGCGACCCTGGAGTGAGAATATAAAGTAAGGGGGGTGTGGGGGGCAGGGGCTATGTTCC
>NC_056746.1:95491193-95538364 GCF_019279795.1 Protopterus annectens
CCCCACAATATTGAATCCCACATCGTAGAGACAAAATCATTGAATACTCACTTCAGTAAATGACCGGATCGGCAAATTTGATTTCAGTGAAGTTTTGGTCAGTGATTTGTGCTCCAACAAAATAAGATTCAGCAAAATGCACTACCACATATATCGATGTATGTTGCTTCATCAAAAAAGCAACATATCAAACTACAACTCATCAAACACAAATGCTTGAAAAGCAACCCATCAGAAATTAAAGACTAACCTAAACACTTCCTTTTGCAAGTGTGGTAAGCCCTCCTTTACTCCAATACCCCCTACTTTAGTAGATCATTAATTCTGGTCAACTAAACAGATGACTGACAGATGTGTGAAATCGCTACATTCACAGGGTTGGGGAATATGCTTTCTCTTTGATATTGTGAGATGCTGGAGTTAGAATATAAAATTTGCAGGGGGTGTTCCCTGCAAAAAAAAAAAAAGTATGCTTTTAACTTTTATTTATTGTTTTTATTTGCAGGCTTTGCACTTTTTCCTCGGCACATGCATAGTGACATGCTGATGTTATTTTATGGACTACTCGTTGATATTATTAATGTTGACATTTGGGTATTTCAATCAATTTAGGTATACGTATATAGATCTACTCAATCCAAACCAGCCTGCAACAAAATAATTAATCACTGATGATTTATTATTTTTTTTTTGTAATCTTGAATGCCCTCATGGGGGAAGACATCCTGATACAATATTGTTTCTTTGGAAAACTAAATATATCCCATTATTCAATGGGAGGGAACAGCTCTTGAGATTAAGTCGCCCTATTGTGTTGTATAAAATAATAGTTCCATTCACTTAGACTTGAGAAAATATTGAAAGCTCTCTCTACAAATGTCACTGAATGGATTGCAGTGGCTCTCGCAAATATCTTTCCTTAGCTAGAATTGTTTGTAGAATTTTATGTGATTAGGCCAAATGTAGATTACTTAGAGTCTCTCCTTTAACACTTGTTAAACTGATGGATGTCTGCAAGGAGAATGAATAAAGATGATTCAGAGTTAGAAAATAAACTAAATGCTTATGCATGAAAGAAATAAAAACATTGCCAGCTGCATGCATGAGGTGTGATTACAATAAAGGACACAGTATCTCTTGGGCCCTGTAATACATAAATTTAGTGAACAGTAACATACAAGCACACTATGACCTTTATAACACACAGCCATTCAAGGTCATGATTCATAGACATGGATCATGGTCAATAATTGAGGTGTACAAAAACTCTTGTGATTCATGAACTTCACACAGGCGCGCATGGCACAAACACAGCAAATGGTATGCAGTGGCATATATAGTATTCTTATGCTCACTTTATTCCCATGCACTTCTGCAGCTCAGCAGCTACTAAAATGAGCTATGTTGCATGGCAATGCAACACAGCACAGCAGAGAACAGCTATTCATTAAGGTATGTTTTGAATACCTTAGTATATAGATGTCACCTGCTGTGATGTGCTGCATTATCATGCTTGACTGCATTACAGAAATATTTTGGTCATTAAGCAAGACAGTGGAAAGAGAGTGGTTAAAATATTATAGTAGTGAGGTGATCGGGTGCTGTATGAGCTCCCATTTGTGGGACCTCATCAGCACCACTCTCTCGGGGTGGGACAAGTTTCTTGTTTTAGCAAGTCCTTTACTGGAAGGAATATTCCTACAGTGCAATGAAAGTTTGTTTGTTTGTTTTGATAACTGTGCATACTAATCAACATATTACCATAGAAGGGAGATCACTAAACTGACAACAGCAGCACCACAGATCTGCAGGCAACTGCAGGACCATAAGTTACCTCACTGGGACCAGCCAGTACTCTTATGATACTGCAATTGTTCATCTCAGACAATTAGACAGGGGAGTCATTTGCATATATACTTTCCATGCATGAACTACAATGCTTATAAAATGAAGCAGACTACATACAAGGTCTTGCTCCATTGACTATGCCTTATGAATCCCCGGGGCTTTGTTATGTAGCTATACTGAGTATTAGCCTGCTCCAAGATGCACAAATGTTTATGAATAGCACCTAGAACATGAAATGCAAATTATGTGGAGGTTTTAATCATTTAGCCAAGGTGTGCAAATGCAGAAATAAAATATAAATAAAATATCTGCATTCAGTAAAAGATGACAATGGGATTTATTTATTATTGTATTTAACTATCTATTTAATTATTTATATTTGATTAGCAGAATAGTGCACTGAACAATACTGACCAATTTCAGGCTCAGACCAGGAGAAATATAAAACATTTCAGAAACAAAAAAGACATAAATGTAAGCAACAACAGAGTAGCTTACACAAATTACATAAAAAAACTATATATACATTCTAGTGTAATATACAGTCAAGCAGACTGTAGTGTACAATATGTGCATTTGCTTCTAAAGCAGGTTAATCTTCAATAAATATTGAGAGAGAAGAAGAGACTTGGAAAGGAAATAGGTTAGGTGCTATGTCCTGTATTAAAAATATATAACATTTCATATGTTAATATGAATTAAAACTGAAATGTTCATGGTTGCAGAAAAATGCATATTTACTGCATTGCTGATAATGTTTGCTGGTCACAATTCTGAAAACACAATGCAGATGTTCTGCTTTAAAATTCAATAAAGGATCAGAATCATATAATATTACTTCAGAATCCATGTTTAAAATTCTAAACTTGTAAGCTGGAATGATGATGCAGAGGCAGGGTTTCCAGCTGCACTGCCAGTTGCCAGAGAACTGCAGAGTGCTCAGGCCAATGGTAGGCTTAGCTGGAAGGAGAGGATGAATAGCCAATGGCTAGGTCTCCTAACTGGGGGAGTGCTTGGGGAAACCCAATGCCTGAACACTTTCTGGTGGGGACCACAGGCCACACAGGTCATCACCTCAAATTTATTTATTTATTGATATTTGATTACTGGGAAAGTCTGACAGGATAGAAGCCCATTTTCAACACAGGCCCTGGGAGGAAAGCTTCAAATTATTACAAAACATTTTAAGAACAATTATTTCACAATCTTCAAAAATAAAACAAAAAATCTGCAGTTTAAATAATTATAACAAATTAGTGATGATATAAAAACTTTGGGTACAGGCAAACATAGGAGGATTGTGGCTGACAAAGTTTGCAGATGACTGCAAACTGGGCGCCATAATTGATACTCCAGCGGACACAAACATCCTACAGAGAGGCCTCATAGAAATGGATAATTGGTGCCAGAGCCATGGCCTTAAGCTGAACGCCAAAAAATGTATAGTCATACCCTTTGGGAAAAACAAGGCACCCACAAATTACCACATACGTGGTAATCCATTAAGTACGGAAGAGGTAATCAGGGACCTAGGGACCCAGGTTGACAGTAACCTCTCATTTGACACTCACATTGCCAAAGTGGTTAGGAAGACCTTCTATATTGCCCACCTTATCATGAAGGGTTTCACATCTAGATCAAGAGAGGTCATTGTGCCCCTGTACTCTTCTCTTATCAGGCCAATGATTGAGTACAATGCCCCATTTGGGATGTATCTTACCTGACACCTGCAGCAGTTGGAAAGACCCCAAAAGTTCCTCACCAAGAGGATAAAGGGTCTTAAACATATGTCATATGCTGCCCGACTGAAAAAACTCCAGCTCTATTCAGTCGCATACCGCCTACTCAGAGGTGATCTGTGCCTGACATACAAGGCCATGTCCAATCCGGAATTAATGGACATGCTCCACCTCAGTAAATCCAAATCCACCAGAGCCACAAGAGCAAGAGACTTAAACCTCAACACAGAAATAAATAGGATGTGCTGGAGGGACAGATTCATAACCCAGAGGCTCCCTACACTCTGGAACAGAATCCCAATCCATGTTGGGCAGAGCCCCTCATTAACTCTATTCAAGAAAAATCTTGACGAGTGGATGGGAGATCGTAGGTTTACACCGGGGGTCATCAAACCCTAAAAGGGTGTAGTATTCTCATCCTAAGGGGTGGTAAAAGCCACACACACTCTGGCTAGATTTATAAATGCCCTAGGGCAGATAGCCTAGTACGAACCTATGAACCTATGAACCTATGATACAAGTTATATGACAATCATTACATATTTATGGAAATTTTAGATAGTTTGTAAAGAACTTAAAGGTAAGTTAGTCTAACACAAACAGAAACTGCAATATAAAGTGAGGGAAAAAACAAGCTTATGGCATACTTAGAGAGAAAGTCAGGGAGGAAAATTTGACCAAAGTAAGGAAGTAAGTGAAGAAGGGACAGTAAGGAGGTATAAGGAATGAAAACGTACTTGTACACATTTAGGAATATAATTTACCCTAGTTTTGAGCAAGAACAGAGACAGATTTTAGCTAGGAAGTTTTTCAGAGTGGTTTTGAAAGATGGGAGGGAGGATACTGACCTGATGAATACAGATAAGAAGTTCCAGGCTTTAGCAAACTTGTAGGAATACAGACAATGCCCAGCAAATTTGATAGGTTTGTAGACAGACAAGAGTTTTTGGTGACTGGATCGCAATAACCGACTGGTAACATAGTTGTGTAGAATGTTTTTCAGTGCTGGACAGACAGATGGATGGTGGATAATTTTATAGGTGGTAAGAAGCTGTGTATATGTTAGTTGATGATGCAGTTCTAACCAATTTAGGCTTTTTTATGCTATACAGTGGTGGGTTTTGAAAGGGGTATTTGCTGCAAATTTAGCAACTTTGTTATAGCATTGTTCAAGTTTTAATATTTGTGAAGCCTGGAGGTTAGTAAGGATGGGAGTGCCATAAAGAAGTGTGACAAGGTGGAGATAAGTAGTGGCAAGTGTAGTTTTAATTACATCGGTGAGAAAATTTTTGGCTCTGGAAAGCATCCCTAGTTCTGATGAGTTTTTTCTTATGCAATTTTGTATATGCAGGTTGAATGTAAGCTTATCATCCACTATCACCCCTAACAATTTGCTATGAAAAGTGGCTACAATGGTTATATTATCAAGAGAGAGCATTATAAATTGTGTTTTTTCATGAGAAAGGGATTTGGGGAAAAAAGTAGTAGTTTGGTCTTTTTTTAGGTTGAGCATGAGTTGTGAGTTACAGAGCCATGTTTTAGTGGCTGTTAAAGCTTTCTGAGTAATTTTTGGAGGTGTACCATGTTGACAGATGTGCAAATGAGAGTGGAATCACCTGTATACTGTATTAAGGTGGCTGTTGTGTGGATATATAGAGGGTTTTGGTGAAAATGTTAAAGAGGAGGGGACCAAGGATTGAGCCTTGTGGTACACCAGTGGTGACTGGGAGGTAAGGAGAGAGCATGGAGTGCCAATTTACTGACTGATAGCTACTGAACAAGTAGCTTCTGAACCACAGAAGGGTGGGCCGAGAGAGACCTAGTGAGGATACTTGTAGAAGTTTGCTATGACAAACTGTATCGAAGGCTTTAGACAAGTCTAGAAATAAAGACGATACTAGTTTGCCATCATCTTGTGCTTTATTGACAGTATCTATAAAAGTTAGAAAGGCAGTGCTAGTACTAGGGGAATGACGAAAACCATGTTGTGTAGGGGATAGGAGTTTTCTTCTGCAGGAGATAGTCTAGCGATTGTTTTTTAATACATTTTTCAAGTATTTTGGCGAGGGGAGATAAGATTGCTATAGGTTTAAAGTTATTAATGTCTGTTGAGTTTCCTCCTTTGTGCAGAGGAATGATGTGTGACTTTTTCCAGAGACAGGGAATGTGGGATTTCTGGTATAATCTATTTATAAGGATTGAGACAGGATAGGCAATGCTATTGGCTGCTGTGTTTTTAGGTACTTGCTTGGAAGGTCATCAGCTGAAGAGCAGCACAGTTTAAGTTTATAAGGGTAATTTTATGTAGGATGAGGGCATAGGTCTGAATGTGAAAGTGTATGTGGTGATATGTGGCTGTTGGGCAGGGTTGGGATTAGATACTAAGGAATCCTTGGTTAGATATGCTATATGGGTTGAATTTTTGGCCAGGATGTAAGATTTCTTTAATGGCTGTCCAAAATTTGTTAGGCTTGTGTTTAGTGTTATTCTTAAAGCTATGATTTCATATTTTTGTCTTTCCTTATTTGCTTTTTTAGTATGACAGCGAAGCTTTCTAAAGTTTTCAAGATATTGAGATGTTTTATACTTTTACTATTCTTTCCATGCTTTTTCTCTGTCCTACATTAGCATTCTACTCATTTGGTTAGCCAAACTGCATTATTTGTTTTTAGTCTCTTCCTTCTAGGAAGTACAATGGTATTTAGGATATTTAGAAAAGTTGTACTGAATTAATTTATAGCATCATCTAAGGGGAGGATTTGTAGAAGTTCCATTTAATAGATGAGACTGTAGTAATGAACATTTATGGGTTAAACTTGGAGAGTTTAGGTGTTGTTTTGTAAATATGCGGTTTAACTGGATGTATGAGATGTCTGCTTGTATAGAGTATGGGATGATCACAGTGAGACAGTCAGACATTGTACCTGTGGTGTGTATGCACTAGGATCTGATACTAGGATCCAGTCTAATAAGGAATTTGACTCTTGCTATAATGTGTGGGGTTATTAATTAGTTGTATGAAACCATACAGGTTCATGCTAGATGTAGAGGAGTTAGAGGTTATGTCCAACCAATTGGCATTCACGTCACCTAGTAGTATTTTTTCTTGTGGAATTATGGATATCCAATGTAGGATATCTTTCAGTACAGCTGTATTTTCTCCAGGAGGGATGTAAAGGACAGTAATACATATTGGTTTATAGGTTCATAGGAGGTTACTAGGCTAATGGCCCTAGGGCACTTACAAGCCTAGCCAAGTTCAACCCTTGTTCCTTTAAGGGTCTCGAGATATGGTCTATGTTATAAGCAGATCTAAATCAGCACTGACTGCCACTATTGAAGAGGGGCACAAATAAAACCCCTGGGGTGAATTTGCAGTTTGCCATCCAGTCGTCTACGTTACACTTCAAAAGGGTTAACGAGGGGCTCTGTTTAACCTGTATTGGAAGTTTATTCCACAGGAGAGGCAGCCTCTGAGAGACATATCTGTCTTTCCAGCAAGCCCTGTTGATGTCACATACTAGGTTAAGGAATCTAGAGCAAGTGAACTGTTTACCATTTGACTTACGAATTTGCAGCATTTCCAATAAGGAGGATCAGACGTTGGTCTGTTTGCAAGGCACAGATCACCTCTGAGTAGTCTATATGATAAAGAGTATAGTGACAGTGATTTCAGTCTGTCCACATAAGACATGCACTGAAGACCCTGAATTTTCTTTGTGAGAAACCTTTAAGCTCTCTCCTGTTGCTGCAGGTGCCTGTTTGTGTACATACCAAAGGGAGCATTGTACTCTATTATTGGCCTGATGAGGGAAGAGTAGAGGGGGGTTATAACCTCTTTTGTTCTGGAAGCTATGCACTTGCTTATGAGGTGAACAATGTAGAAGGCCTTCCTTACCACCGTGGAGACATGGTGATCAAAAGTAAGGTTGCTATCAACCTATGTGCCCAAATCTCTCACCACTGATTTAGAGCTTAAGGTGTTGTTATTAATATGGTAATCTACAGGGATATTGCCTTTCCCAAAGGGGATGATAATGCATTTTTTGCATTGAGTTTAACACCATGACTTTGGCACCAATCATTGGTTTGCGTAAGTCCTTCTTGTAGAATGTTGACATCATTTGGGGACTCAGTGATTGCTCCCAGTTTGCAGTCATCAGCAAACTGTGCCAGCCACAGACCTTTTGTTTTTACCTATACTCCTGAGAAGTAGGTTCCAAACAATAGGGGCCCCAGCACCGATCCCTGTGGAACACCACAGGTAGCGGGTCTGCTGGTGGAGGTGAAGTCCCCTATTTTGACTGTATGTGTTCTGTCGGTGAGCCAGTATGCAACCCAGCTGACAGCATATGGGTTGACCCCCAGCTGGGTGAAGTTTTCAATGATGCCTGAGTGAGGGATTGTGTCAAAGGACTTGGTCAAGCTGAGGTAGGCCATATGCACAGATTTGCCTTCATCCAGGGCTTTGGTGACAGTCTTGAAGATGTCCACCAGGTTCAACAAGCAGGATCTCCCTCTAACAAAACCAATCTGGGTCGGGTCAAGTGTTTGAAAGTCACCTATGTCCTTGTTGATAAGGTCCATGATGATTCTCTCCATGGCCTTGCAGATGAGGGTGGTTAGGCTAATGGTTCTATAGTTCCCAGGGTTGGTGGATGTACCCCCCTTGTGCAAGGTGATGATGGTAGCTGTTTTCCATTCAGCAGGGACAAGACCAGTGCTTAGGCTGTGGTTGAAAATAGTACCCAATGCTGTTGTTAACTCCTGTTTTAAACCATTGAGAATGCAGCCTGGGATGTTATCTGGTACCACAGAGGCTGTGTTTTTGGCCTTGCAGAGAGCGGTTAAGATCTGTTTTTTAGAGATACTAGGTGGAGAGAAGGTGATGGGAATGTTTTGGGGTGTAAGTGGTGGGGAAAGGAGGAAGACATTTTCACTGAACCTGTTCACTATCAGGTTGGCTATTTCCACTGCTCAGTATATGTGGTACCATTCAATACATTCAAAGACATTGGCAACCTTCAAACACTGGACCCCACCCAGTTTGGGTTTGTGAAGGGCCGATCTCATCTCCTGAACCTGACAGACTTCTTTGAATCAGTCTCCAGAGCTGTGGATGAGGGTAAGGTGGTCCACACAGCCTATCTGGTCCTCACCAAGGACCTTCAACACCATCCCCCACTCTGGAATAATAGATAAACTTACTAAGCTGAGCATAAATCCCTACGTCTCTTGATGAGTTGCCAACTGGCTTACTGACAGAACCCAGACTGTAAATGTAGCCGACTCCAAATCCAGCTCCAGACAAGTGACAAGTGAAGTACCTCAGGGTTCAGTCCTGGGACCTCTCTTGTTTGGCATCTGTTTCTCTGAAGTACAGGCCAACACTAAGGGACTCTGGCTAACAAAGTTCACAAATGACTGCAAACTGGGAGCCATTATTGAATCCCCAAATTATGTGGATATTCTACAAAAGAGCCTTACAGAAACAGATGCTTGGTGCCAGAGCCATGGGCTCAAGCTTAATGCCAAGAAATGTATAGTTATCCCCTTTGGGAAAAACCACGTACCCATGAATTACCACATAGGTGGCAGTACACTAAACACCAAAAGTGTGAAGAGAGACTAGGGACACAGGTTAACAGTAGTCTCACCTTTGATAACCAGATCGCCACAACAGTCAGGAAATCCTTCTATGTGGCACACCTCATCACTAAGGGCTTTTCATCCAGTAAAAAGGAGGTAATTGCCCCGCTGTATTCATCTCTCATTAGACCTATTATAGAGTATAATGCCCCATTTGTTATGTACCTCACAAGACATCTGCAACAGCTGGAAAAGCCGCAGAAATACCTCACTAAAAGAATCACAGGCCTAAAACAGATGCCATATGCTGACCGTCTAAAAAAGCTAAAGCTATTCTCTGTGGCATATTGTCTACTCAGAGGCAATCTCTGCTTAACATACAAGGCCATGTCAAACCCTGAGCTGTTGGACATGCTCCACTTAAAGAAATCCCAATCCTTCAGAGGCACATGCTCCAGGGATCTAAACCTTGTCATCACAATGAACAAAACATGCTGGAGGGATAGGTTCCTGACCCAGAGACTCCCCATACTCTGGAATAGACTGCCCATACATGTCAAACAGAGCACCTCCTTGGCCCTCTTCAAAAGGAACCTTGATTGGATGGAAGATAGGAAATTCACCCCCGGGGATCATGTCAGCTGCCCTGCTCGACAGGGGTCCAAGGAAGTAAATATTGTGGGAAGAAATATCCAGGGAATTGTTATGGCTAGGCTTGTATAGGCCCTAGGGCCGATAGCCTAGTACCAACCTATGAACTTATACCAGTTCAGCGCAAATCTGGGCTATTCCTTTAAGGTTTCAGATGTAGCTAAAGAATGCCTGATGGTTATGCTTAGCTAGAGATGCTAATCTAGATTCATATTTTGCTTTAGAGGACTTTATAAGATGTCTTATTTGCTTGTTCAAGCTGAGAAGGGTGTGCTTCCAATTCTGAGATCATTCCTGTTGCTCTTAGACAGCAGTTTCTTCCTCTATTATATAACTTGTCTATGGCGGACGTCCACCAGGGAGGCGTGTTTTTTCTTGAGGATCTTGCTTTGGTCCTATCAGGAATGGCTGAGCCAATACAATTGTATAGATGTTTATATAATGCGTTAGTCTATATCCCAGTATAGGAGTCCTTGCTGTCAGTGGGGACAGGAGCTTTAAAGCTATTAATGCCTTCTCATAAGAGGCTGTAGTTAGCTTTGGAGACGTTTTTTAACCTAATTTCTCCTGACGGGCATCTGATGCTACTATTACTTCAAAAGAGGCTGATTTATGATCAGACTTCACCAGGGAGGGCCACACATTTGTTGTGGTGATGCACCGTTCTACCATGTTGGTGAGTACCAAATCTAGAATGTTTGGGCCCCTTATGGAGGTCCCAACTATCTGCTTCAACGGATTTGAGTTAACAAAGTCCAAGAACCTTTAGGCGAGTGTGTTTGTACATGTATAATTTACCCAATCTATGGGGAGGTAGTTAAAGTCACCCATAACCAGGGTGTTTGGTTGTATTTTGAGTGACTCAACTAGATCCAAGTAGCCAGTGTGGATACCATGTTCATGTTGGGTGATCTATAGCTGACGATAACTTGGAGAGGGGTCTTTCCTAGAGTTATTTGCTCACAGAGTAACTATAGGGAAGCATTCTGTTTAACCAATCTGGAGGTGTATTTACCTTTGATGAACACTGATACTCCTCCTCCTGTGGTTTTCATGTGGTCATTTTGTTGTCTGAACATGTGGAAGGCATTATATCTCAGTATGGCCAGGGTGCTCTCCACTGCCTTGAACCAGGTCTCTGTGACTGTACAGATGTCCACACCTTCCAAGGTGAGGAGTGCTTCCAGTGAGTGCAGTTTCAGATTTAGACTCCAAGCATTTAGCAGCATAACCTTAAGATTGTTTTTTGAGGATATTTTTTACATTGGGAATTTTGTTATTGTGATATTGCCTCAAAAAAGGCACTATGAGGAAGACAAGAGCCTTAGCTAGTAGCCAAAAGCCCAGAGGTGACAGGCGGAGACCATCTCTGGCAAAGCATCATGGTCTATCAACTATATAATCCCAGGCAGACAGGTACTGGATCCCCTCAGAATGACACCAGAAACTAAGACAATTGTTGAAGTCAATCATTCTTTGTCTGTATCGAAGCATCATCCTAGGTGAAGGTAGAAGGCTGCTTAAGGCTAGGGACATACCTGCCTGGGACACATAATCAAAGACCTCTGTCATTTCTCTTTTCATATAGTCCAGTGAGGTGGGCAGCCGTGGTGGTGCAGTGGTTAGCATTGCCGCCTCACAGCAGGAGGTTCTCCGGTTCGATTCCCGGCTGGGGTGCCTTCTGTGCGGAGTCTGCATATCCTCCCTGTGGTCGCATGGGTTTCCTCTGGGTGCTCCAGTTTCCGCCCACATCCCAAAGACATGCAGTAGGTGGATTGGACACTCTAAATTGGCCCTAGGTGTGAGTGTGTGCCTTCTGTGGAAGGTTGGGTGCCGGGCTGGCAACTCGACACAATAAAACTCCACTGCCAATCATGAGCAGACAGATGATCCACCGGGAATAGCCGAAAGAAGAATAGTCCAGTGAGGTATGACTCAAATCGATCATACCAACATGGACTATGACAGAATCATAACAGTGCCTGTTGTTGAGAGACTTGAGTGCATGTGTGATGTGGTGGATCCTGGCTCTTGACAGACAGCTGACAGTGAGCTTTTCTTTATCCAGCCTGGTGAGTAGGACATGTGTGTGCCTCACAATAGAGTCACCTATGACTAAAACATTTGATTTTGTGTTTTTCCTTAGGGGCATGTTTGGTGAGACACTAGTGCGTGTATTTGTCTGTGTACTGTGATTTGTTAGGAATGTATTAATGAAGTGTGTTTATGTTTGGGAGGTCTCTTATCTTATGTAGGCTTCTAGAAAAAATCTCTGCATATGTAGGTTTAGGTGTTATATGTGTGGATGCTGCAGAAGGTGAAGTGTGTGAGCTGATAACCTGCTTAGTATCTGCTATACTGATCTGTGAGTAAGAGAGACTAGATTCTAGATTCTTAATATAGATGCATCTCGCACATATTGAATAAGTGTGAATTAGGAGAAGTGGGTTGTCAGTGTACATGAAGCAATTGCTACATTGCCTTAGGATGCCCATGTTGATCAGCTTGCCTGGAGAAATAGTGGGAAATTGCCCACTCATGATGCTAGGTGAAGTATTGTGGTTAGTAACAGGGAGGGGACTGGAAGGACCAAGTATGGCTGAGGGACAACAAAAAGTTCTAAAATGCAAGGGGCTTAATGGGTAAGACTTGAGGAGGAACCTCAGAGGCTCAGCTGAGTGTCTAACCAGGCAGTGAAGCACAACAGTGAGAAACCTCCGATGGAGCCCAAACAGTTGACTAAGGGAAAATGATCTATCTAAGAGTTTGTATCTATAACCAACAATGGTATCCTCCACTGCACGGTTATGCGGCTGGTGCATGCCACGCAAACCCACGCTAACTAGGGCAACAAGTAGCAATGAAATTAAACTGATTTCAAACACTCTAACCAATAATAGCACACCAAACTTGGCCCTGGGCCAACAATTATCACACAGATAGGTCCCTAGTTACACTCTAGTCTCACCGGGGTGTAGGGGGAGCCCCTCTTTTGTGAAGGAAAGCTGGATTAGTGCTCAGAAGCTGTAAAAAAAGACTAGGTGCAGCAAATCTGAACCAAGTCTATGATAGGCTAAAAGTGCAAGAAACAGCAAAAATATAGTACAATTCAGTCCAAAAATAGCAGCACACAGTAAAATACAATGCAAGAAGTGCAGATCAAGTAAAAATGATACTTATTTTTCATTAGCAAAATGCTAATTGTTTACTTTGAGGAAAGTAACAAGAAGCTCTGCGGAACTGAATGCTGGTGTTGGATTGGTGTGAGGGGAATGTGGTGGGTGATGGGAAATATTAAAGCAATACCACCTTTACTGTTTATAAGGTCATCATGGATGATATTAGAGCCAGGAGGTATAACTTCAGAGTCGTGTATGCTGGGTTTAAGCCAAGTTTCAGTTACAGTGAAAATGTCAGGCTTATGATGGATAATCCAGATAGTGATTACATCTTAATTGATTGATTGATTGATTGCATTTGCTATCAGGATAGTCTGACTGAACAAACAAATGCCCCTTTTCAGATGAGGCCTGGGAAGAAAAGCTCCACATTAGTTATAATTTACACAGATAATATACTTGTGTTTGAAATATGTTAAAGAAAAATGTAATAAAGTATATAAAGTAGCTAAAATTATTTACAAGACTGGCATTTAGATTTACAATATACAGTATGTTCTCTAAGCTATATTAGGAGCTGTGGCAGTTAGGGCAGACATGGACAGTTAGGTAGAAGGTGATAAGGGATATTAGGAGATGTGTCAGTTAGAGCAGACAGGGACAGTTAGGTAGAAGGTGATAAGGGATATTAGGAGATGTGTCAGTTAGAGCAGACAGGGACAGTTAGGTAGAAGGTGATAACGGATATTAGGAGATGTGTCAGTTAGAGCAGACAGGGACAGTTAGGTAGAAGGTGATAAGGGATATTAGGAGATGTGTCAGTTAGAGCAGACAGGGACAGTTAGGTAGAAGGTGATAAGGGATATTAGCAGTTGTGGCAGTTAGAGCAGACAGGGACAGTTAGGTAGAAGGTGATAAGGGAGAAGGAGGATACAGGAGAGAAAAAGAGCATGAATGAGTTGACTAAACAGTTTGAGTTGTGGGAAGGTTATAGGTAGAGTTAGGGTAACGATTAGCCAGGAGTGTAACATGAGGATAGCAAGGTTTTAGGTAGAGTTAGAGTAACGATTAGCCAGGAGTGTAACATGATGATAGCAAGGTTATAGGTAGAGTTAGGGTAACGATTAACCAGGAGTGTAACATGAGGATAGCAAAGTTATAGGTAGAGTTAGAGTAACGATTAGCCAGGAGTGTAACAGGTATAGCAAGGTTATAGGTAGAGTTAGAGTAACGATTAGTCAGGAGTGTAACATGAGGATAGCAAGGTTATAGGTAGAGTTAGGGTAACGATTAGCCAGGAGTGTAACAGGTATAGCAAGGTTATAGGTAGAGTTAGAGTAACGATTAGTCAGGAGTGTAACATGAGGATAGCAAGGTTATAGGTAGAGTTAGGGTAACGATTAGCCAGGAGTGTAACAGGTATAGCAAGGTTATAGGTAGAGTTAGGGTAACGATTAGCCAGGAGTGTAACATGAGGATAGCAAGGTTATAGGTAGAGTTAGGGTAACGATTAGCCAGGAGTGTAACATGAGGATAGCAAGGTTATAGGTAGAGTTAGGGTAACGATTAGCCAGGATTGTAACATGAGGATAGCAAGGTTATAGGTAGAGTTAGGGTAACGATTAGCCAGGATTGTAACATGAGGGTAGCAAGGTTATAGGTAGAGTTAGGGTAACGATTAGCCAGGAGTGTAACATGAGGATAGCCATGTACATGATAGGTATTGCTTTAGCTAATTTTTGAATGATTTAGCAATTTCACTTTGTCTAACAACTTGGAGTATACAGTTCATAATCTTTGCAGCACAGAAGGAGTACATTGTGTCCAGTGGAGTTCTTGGACTTGCTTACCATCAGTAACAGCTTGTCGATATAATGTAGTAGTCTGGTGGGGTTATACTGCTGGAGCATGTTGCTTAGGCTTGGACACATGTTCAGGGAGGCACAGGAGTTTGTGGATGGTCACTAACTGTCAGTGAGATAGGTAATGTCATAGCTTGAGCCACTGAAGTTGTTGTAGATTCATATTGTATTGGGTGTTCCCATTCTAACTAGCCTCTGTCTGCATGATAATGCCTGACTCTGCTGACTACCCATCAGATCCTTTGCTCCACTGGGTTACAAGTGAGCTATTGCAAAGGATAAACTCTGTGAAGAGCTTGAGGGCTCATCCAATGAAGGAATATTTCTGGGAGAACCCGTCAATGAGCAATTTGTGGGATTTGGGATACACCTATTACGGAATCTGGAGGGAACAGCTGGAAGTTCTGGAGCAGGGGGGAGAAAAATTAAAAAATAAATAAATAAGTGAATTTGGCTTATTCTGGCTGTGATATGGCATGGACTCTCTCCATACACACAGTCCTTAAACTGAAACCCTTAATGTACATTATGGTGCTTTATGAGAAAAAGCATTAAAAATGCAGGTTTGTATTTCACACTGCTCCAGCAGACAGCACAGTTAATCAACCTAATATACTGTGTCACACAGCTTGTAAGAAACGGAGCCTGATTAATACGAGTTAAAATAGTTAGAAAGCAGTTTGAACAGTTATAGAAATATCTCTCTGAATAAACACAAATAAAACTTATTGCTATAGTTTCTCATAACCTGCAGGCAAGCTGAATATTTCTGAAGTAACCAATTTGATAATCATTTTCTTTCTGAAAACAAAAGGTAAGCAGCAAAGCAATGTTGCTGATATCTGCATAAGTCGCGAAACAAAGAATGTACGCATACACTCATCTGTAAACCGAGAATGTTCTTATGTGTGCTAAAGTTAAAGTCAAGACGTACGATATTATGCATAGTGGAATGGAAAGTCAAAGTCCTGTTGTTTACAAATGAACGCACAGTCAAAAAAGCATTGAAACACTCGGCAAAAATGAAACGAGCCCAGACACAGAATTCAAATTCAGATCAGTCTGAAATAGCATCTAATGTTCCTGAGATTGTTGGATACCTGGAGAATACCATGTTAAAAATGATCCTGTGATACTTACTCCTAGAACACTACATGTTTCTGTTAACCCGTGATAATATAATCCAAGAACACTACATGTTGCTATTAGATAGAAAACTGAGTAATAATCAAACAAAATTGAATTTCTAGATGGTATTATTTAAGAAGTACAGTTGCTGTGTTAAAGCCAGACAAAATAAGGATTTGCAAAATTGAATCAAGTAGCTCAAAAGAGAATGCTATCCATTGAAGACTACTGAAGTGATAGATTAAGGCATGCCTGATGCTAAGCATTTTACAGTCTCAGATGCAAACCAAGGCTTTTGGCAAGCAAAATTAGATAAGACTTGTTTGAAGTTATATACAGTACTTTAGTGTTCCTCTAAGAAGAGATTTGTGTTTTTATTTTAGCTCAGTACAACCAAGGCTCTGTCATTACCTACACTACTCCATTGCTGTATTTTACAGAAATGTCTTTGCTACACTTGTGCGTTTCCTTATTTCTAATTATTGCCATGTTGATTTCCTAAGTTCCTATTCTAATTGCAACAGCCATCCTTGAAGTCAGAAACACAAATCTGTTGCACAGCATTCAAATTTCCATCCCTAAAATTTTCAATATGCCAGACAGAGATAAAGGCTTGATTATAACACAATCAGTCCATGTTTGATTAATGCCCTGGACACTTGAAAATGCAAGCAGAGAAAGAGGATTTATGAGGTATCTGCTCCCCTCCCCCTGTCTCCCTCTCTCTCTGAGGATGGGGGTTGACGGGGAGCATGTCCTGTGGCACAAGATGTGTACAGAATTCCTAACAGCGACTGAGCATCACTGGAGAAGCTTTGCCTTCAAGGAGGAAGGCCTAATGAGAGGATATCTCTTGGCAGAAGCAGGAAGCATGCCACTTGCATACACCCACAATATGACACTCTGGGATATACGGGAACTCACAGGACCATAGGCAATAGAAAAAAGATGATGGCGCTGCTCCCAATGCTCAACACCATAGTTTGATCAGAGTGTAATGTGTGTGTGCTATATCTTTAAGAAGCATGCAAGGCTCTGCATGCACGTATAAATTATAGACACATGCAATCCCTAGTGCCATTTTGTAGAAGCAGCCAGAGAGCGAGCATGCATGATCGCAGTTATTAGTTTGTATATAAGTTACTTAAGTTATAGTCAGTAAGCCTCTATAGCAATGTGTTTGTATAAAATAAAGCCACTTGAACAGAACCCACAAAGACTCGTTTATTTGTGTCCTAACATGAAAGCGACATGGTGTCAGAACTGGGATGGAACAGAGAAGAATATTTGGAGCCATGACATATAAAGGTGACAGAGAAGGCAAAACCGAGAGAAAAGAATACAGACATAACCAGAAAGAATCAAAGGTAATGAGAAATAGTACCAATTGTTTATTTGATGCGAAATAATGCAAAAAGGGGCATTACAAGGGCTCAAACCACATTATCAGGCAAGTGGAAAGTGCGAAAAATTTTGTTAACTAAAGAAAATGTTTAAAAAATGTTTAAGATAAACATATTTGATGAAACGCCTAACAGTAAGGCAAAAAAATGAGCATGTTTAAAGCAAAATGAGTATGTTTAAGGCAGAATTGGGCATACTTAGTGTACACTGAGCACAAGGAAAGTACATCGGGCATAAAAAAGGGCTTAAACAAGCAAAACTAATATAGTAAGAAAAGAAAAGGGCACTTTAAGCAAAAATAAAGCAAGGCGACTGTATGTGTTTGGGCAAAGTGCTGTGTTTGGGCATAACTATGACTTCGTATTGCATCAAGGGCATAATTAAAATGATTCGAAGTATCTCAGAGTGTGCAAAAGTGCTTACAGTGTGTGCTTAATATTGTGCATGTATTTTAAAGAGTTTGTTGTGTGCAAAGTCAACTAGTTCATGCAATTCAGTCAAAGCATAGTTATTTTGAAGAAAAGTTCTTGTGCTGGGTGTGTCTATTTGCAAAGTGCCACCATTACAAAGTGCTTCTTATACTGTAAAGATTTGCCTAGCAAGGTACCACCATTTTGGGGACATTTCAGCGTGCTGTATGCAGTTATTCGCAAAGTACAATTACTTCAAAAGCTATTGAGTTTTGGGCAACAGATGTTAGATTTATTTGCATTGTACAGTTGCTTGATATGTTTCTTACATTGATAAGAGGTGTTTCTTACAAAAGACTACAAGAGTATTACAGTGCTCGTGAATTACTCAGTTGCATCATAAAGTTCTCAAATGTTTCTTAAAGTGATGACTTTAGCAAGCGATGGTGCATGACTGCAGCATTTCTGCCTTTATCGATAAAATTCCAAGTGATGACTTTAGCATTTCTGCCTTTACCAGTCAGAGGTTCTGTAAAATATCAAAAAGCCTGAGAAATTATTTTGCAAAGCTCCATAAAGCATCGAACAGTCCAAAAAGTTATTTCACAAAATACAGTAAAGTATCGAAAAGACTGAGAAATTTATTTCACAAAATACAGCAAAGCCATCTAAAAGCCTGAGAAGTTTATTTTGTAAAGTCCAGTTATTCGAAAGTACGAGGAGCTCATTCATGTACATAATTCCGATAAGCTTAACGAAAGAAAGTAAAAGTTCAGAGCACAAAGGCATTCAGCAAGTACTGTTTATGCCAGTTACTTATGCACATGTGTATGTACGTGTATTCATGCATAGTTGCAAGATCCTTCGCTGGTATGTGTTAATATGGCCAACAGATTTCGAAATCCCCAACCACTTGTGTTTGATCAGAATATTGCAGAGAACTGGAGAATATTTGAGCAAGTGTACGATATTTTTATACAAGCAGCTTATGCAGATGGAGATGCACATACCAGGGCATGCATTTTGCTAAACCTAGCAGGGTCTGAGGCCATAGAAAGACAGTGTTCATTTGTATATTTGTATACGCACCAGCAGTGTATGAAGGTAAAGGTGCAGACTGCCATATTCTTGTGTAAGCTGAATCAAGGGAGGACCCTGAGTGTTTGAAGAGCAAGTTTAGAGAAATGTGCAACCCCCAGATAAATATTACATTAGAGAAGCATTTGTTTTGCACAAGAGATCAGAAACCAGGGGAAACATTTGCAGTTTATATAACTGACTTGAGAAGCACAGCTAAAACTTGTCGGTTTGGTGATTTAAAACATGAGCTGATAAAGGACAGACTTGTATGTGGTATTAATAGTGCTGCTGTGAGAAAGATTTTGCTTTGTGACAGTGATTTAATGTTGAGCAAAGCCATAGAGATTTGTCAAATCCATGAGGTGACAGAAAAACACACACGTATGCTTGCGAGTGACAGGAGCATGGTTTCATTGAGCTCCAGAGCAAACGTAGACAGTTTACAACATGACAAATAAGAACAGATCTAAGCACGTGGCAGCTACAGGGTTTGCAAAGAAGCCACAAGGTTTTCTAGCAAGTTCCAGAAAAACTGCAAGCTCCAGTCAGCAAAACCCAATTCTACCTTTATTGTAAACTGTCGCAGTTGTGGTGCAAATTATGAGTCTAAAAGTGAGAAGTGCTTAGCATTTGATCAACAATGTCACAAGTGTAAAAAATGGAACCATTTCCAAAAGTTTTGCAAATCAAGTAAACCTCACACAGTTGCAAAGAAAGGTCGCACAAAGAAGCAAGTCGACCAAGTAGAGCCAAAACAGTCAGCTTTCTATGTAGACGGTGTATCAGTGCTTGGAGAAAGAGTTGCTGCAGTAAACTTAATAATAAGGACTGAAGTGTTTTGTATGGTCTGGATTAATGGAAAATCCACAGAGCTCAAAGTGGACACCGGGTCAAAGTGTAATGTACATCAGCAGAGTGCGAACTAACGAACAACTCAATGTAACCAGCAGTGCGAGACTTGTTTATGGAGGTGAAAAAATTCAAACTGAAGGTTCAGTGATACTTTCATGTTATTTGGCAGAGAACTGTTTTATCTTGTTATTCTACATAGTCCGATGACCAGTGCAATCTTTATTGGGTCTCAAAGATAGTTTAAGAATGAATCTGCTTTATTTTGCTAAAGAAGTTCATCATGTGAGTGCAGTTCCAAGTTCCAATTTTTCTGAAACCATTTTCTCAGAGTATGCTGATCTTTTTGATGGCAAATTGGCCAAACTTCCAGTTGTGTATTCCATGAAGTTAGAACTGGAGATCACTCCAGTAGTCAGATCAGCAAAAAGAGTTCTGATAGCTATGCAAGATAAAGTTAAAGCTCAGAGGGATAACATGGTGCACCAGGGTGTGATTTGTCTAGTCACAGAACCAACTGAACGGGTGTCGTCCATGGTAGCCACTCATAAAAAAGGCTTAGATGAAATCAGAATATGCACTGACCCAAGTGATCTGAACAAAGCATTCAAGAGACCGTATCACCCAATGCACACAGTTGAAGAAGTCGCAGCTCTAATACTGAATGCCACTGTATTTTCTGTTTTGGATGCAAAGAGTTCATTTTGGCAAGTGAAGCTTATCACAAATCCTCATTTCTAACTGCTTTTGCTACTCTGTTTGGCAAATACAGAGTCCTAAGAATGCTGTTTGGAATAAATTCTGCAAGTGAAGTTTTGCAGTGTACAATGGAACAAATGTTTTCAGGTTATCCTTGTGCCATAACAGTACATGATCTATTAGCTGGAGGCAATGGTGAAGCAGAGCATGACAGAAACCTCAAGAAAGTTCTAGAGAGAGCACATGAAGTAAACTTAAAGCTTAATCATCTGAAGTGGAAATTCAGGCTTCCAAAAGTTATGTATGTAGGACATTTGTTTACAAGTACAAGCAGCTATTCTAGAGATGTCAGCACCAGACAATGTACAAGGTTTACAGATTTTTCTGGGCATGGTCAATTATTTAGGAAAATTTATACCAGATTTCAGTGAGTTTACAGCACCTTTGACAAAGCTAACATGCAACAATGTTGCATGGTCTTGGTTGGAACATCATCAGAATGCATTTGATGAACTTAAGCCGAAAATTGCCACCCTACCTATGTTAAGATACTATAATGTGAATACACCAGTTGTTCTTTCCTGTGATGCTTCAAAATTTGGTCTTGGCACAATTATTCTTCAAGAGGGAAGACCAGTAGCCTATGCATCTAGGACACTAACTCAAACTGAGATGCAGTATGCTCAAATTGAGAAAAAGGTTTTGGCGATAGTATTTGCATGTTCCAAGTTTCATGATTATATTTATGGTCAAGCTATTTAAACTGAATGTATTTGTTTATTATTATTTATTTGCAGTTTGTTTGCCAAGATAGTCCAATTGGACCATAAGGAGCCCATTTTCAATGGAGTCCTGGGGAGAAAATCTCCAGAAAAATACAAATACATAGTACACATTGCACATTTACATTACAGATTATCTCATAGAAATACAAAGTATTAAAGAAAAGATTAACAATGATAGAATGCATCAGTATAGTTTGTAAAACAGCTATAAAAAACACTTTTTTACACAAAAGTAGCAGCATAGGGAAACCGTTAAGTAGCTGGTCAAATAGTTCAATGGAGCTGTGGAATTATAGGAGGCAGTGATGGCGTATTTAGTTCTAGGTGAGTAGGAAGTGGTATTAGAAGGATTAGGTAGGATGGGAACAGGAGCACTTCCATTGTGAAGTTCGGTGTGAGTGCAGCAAGGTTTTAAATGAGGAGAGACTGCTGGTGATGCAGAGAGGAGATGGTAGAGAATTCCAGAGGCATGCAAGAGAGAAGGCCATTAGGTGATTCCCAGCTGGGCATGTGGGTTTGTGCAATTTAATTAGTTTTAGATCTTAGAAGTCATTCTGGTTCATACATTTCAAAGGTAGTGGCTAGGGAGGGACAAAAAGAGGGGTTGTAAATGAGTTTGTGTGCTTGGATGAGTTGGGTATAAGTGAGGAGGTTAGGTAGCTCAAGCTAGTTTAGTTGGGGAAGAGAATTACAATGGTGAGAAATGGCTCTGTGACCTGCTGCAAATTTTGATATCTTGTTATAGCAAGAGGAGAGTTTTGTTTTGAGGGAGGATTCCAGGTTGGTGAGGATAGATGCACCATATAGGAGGGATGGGATGAGATAAATATTGGCTAGTATGAGCCTAGTGGAAGGAGAGATATAGCGATTATGACAGTATAGCATACCAAGTTATTTGTGTTTTTTTTATATTTACTTGTAAATATTTGTCTAATTTTATTTGATCATCTATGAGTACTCCTAGTAGTTTAGTGTCAGAGACTATTTCTATGGGAGTATTATTTTTGCTGATGATTATAAATGAATGTTTATCTAGGGAGGAGGTTTTGGAGGTGGTGAATACCATACGTTTAGTTTTGGTTGCATTAAGAGCCAGATGGTTGTCTAGCATCCACTGCTCAGTGGACGAGAAGGCGGTTTGGGTAAGATTATTTAGAGTGGGGATAGAAGGGGAGGAGCAGATAATGGTAGAATCGTCAGCATATTGGATGAGGCTGGAGTTTGGAATGGCTTGGTAGATGTCGTTAATGAATATGTTGAATAGTAGGGGGTCTAAAATGGAACCTTGGGGGACACCTATGGGAGTATTAAGGAAGGGTGAAGTGGCTTTATTACATTTGACTGCTTATTGTCTGGTTGTGAGGTAGCTGGAGAACCACTTGGTACAGGAAGGGGATAGGTTTAGTTTGGAGAGTTTATTAAGCAGCAGGTTGTGAGAAATAGTGTCAAATTCCTTGGAGAGGTCGAGGAGAAGGGTGGACATGAAATGGCCAGAATTACTGGCTTTGTTAATTGTTTCAAGGAAGGAGAGGAGAGCAGAAGAGGTGTTATGACCGGGTCTGAATCCATGTTGTGTGGGAGTAAGAAGCTGGTTGTTGATGAGATAGGGTAAGAGTTGTTGGTGGATACATTTTTCAAGAAGCTTAGAAATAGGGGATAAGATAGCAATAGGGCGGAAGTTTGGAATGTCATTATTATTACCTCCTTTATGCACAGGAATAATAAAGGCTTTCTTCCAGAGCTGGGGGACCTGGCTTTCTGAGATAGACCAATTAATTAGTATGGTGATAGGGAGTGCAATGGCTTCTGCGGCTACTTTTAGGAAGTAGGAGGGAATTTCATCAGGGGCATTGGAACAAGGTTTTAGTTTTATGAGAAGTTCTTTTATGGTGAATAAAGAGATGGGATTGAAGGAGAAAGGTGGAGGTTGGGGGCAGGGGATGCTAGGGGAGGAAGGGATGGGTGCATGCTGAGGAGGGGTTATAGAGGTGTTGGTGAAGGATGATGTTAGCTTGCTTATGGACTCTGTGAAGAAAGAGTTAAATTGAGTGGCTAAGTCCATGTCAGAGACATCTGGTTTGGGGCAAGGGTTTTTTTTTTTTACCTGGGTTGAGGAGAGATGAGATTCCTTTCCAAAATAGTTTGGGATTGGTGTTATGGTTGGTTTGGAGAGTGCAGACATAGGCTTTGCGGTCTGAGGTAATACGTTTTTTTACTTTATTTCATAGTGTTTTATATTCGTTTAGAGTGATAGTGGTTTTATTTTTATGGTAACGTGTCCAGGCTTTGTCACGGAGTCTCATGACAGCTAAGGTTTTTTTTTTTTTTTTTGTTAACCGTTACCAGGGTATACAGTTACTTTTTATACATTTTGTTTTTAGAGGGGCAAAGGAGTTGAGCAGGTTTGTGAAAGTAGAGTTAAAGTGGGAGAGAGCATTATCTAGGGGAAGAGTCTTTAATAGGTTCCAGTTTGTGCTTTTTAGTGCATTTGAGAACGTTTCAGAATTGAAGTTCTTTAGGCAGCGAGTGGAAATATAGGTGTGAGTTAGTTGTATGAAAGAGGGGAGATGGTGGGCAAAAGTGGGGAAGTGGTCAGCTAGTGGGTCTGTGAGAAGACCACTATCAGAGATATAGTGGGCATAGGATACTTGAATCCAGTCTATTGTACTTCCAGTGATGGAGTTCTTGGAAGGCCTGGTAGTGGAATTGATTAGGTGTGTAAAGTTATACAAATTAATATTGAGTGAATTAGTGGGAGATTGGATTGTGGCCAGTTTATGTTCACGTCTCCCAGGATTATGGTTTTGTGAGTAATGTTGGTAGAGACCCAGCAGAGAATATCTTCAAGAGATGAGATATTGTCTCCAGGGGGATTATAGAGGGAGAGAACAAATATGAATTTATGCTTGTTTAGGTGGAGTAGGGCTGGTATTATTTCTGCCTTGCCAAATTTGGGAAAGGGTTTGGTATAGGGGGTGACTAAGAGGGATGCCGAGTAAAGGAGTGCTACACCCCCCCCCCTTTTTGTGCTCTGTCATTCCTTAACATGCGGTAGTTGGGGGGAGTTATTTCAGAATCTTGTATGTGGGGCTTAAGCCAAGTTTCTGAGATGGAGAGAATATCGGGCTGGTTATGCAGAAGCCAGGCATGGAGGTTTGGAATTTTGTTACATAGGTTCTGAGCATTTAGAGATGAAAACTGGAGGGGTTTGCCTATTGCTTGGGAGGTGGGGTTGGGGGTTGGATTCGGTGTGGTAGAGGGGCCTGGGTTTGGGTGGATGTCGCTGGAGAAAAGGATAGAGATAAGATGATGGATGAGGTATTTGGTTTGTTTGGGGTGTAGTATACAGGTAGAGAGTTTTGTGGACATTAGGCTGGAGTAGTTGGGAACAGTGTTTTTAGAGTTACGTAGGAGTCTATAGGAGAATAGCATGCTAGTGTTGAGGGGGTAGAGACTGGGAGATATAAGGGTAACAGTAAATAAGTACTTTGTAGAGGATGGGGTAGTTGTGTGAAATGGGGTGGAATGGTTTATGTTAGTAGGTTGGGTGATATAGTTTAGGTAAGTCAAGGTAATTAGAAGTATTATTTGAATAAGTAGGGATACAGGTTTGAGGGTCATGATGTTGGTTATTAGGTTCATAGGAAGGTTCATAGGTAGGTACTAGGCTATCGGCCCAAGGGCCTACGTAAGCCTAGCCAACAAGGTTCCCTGGCTTATGCCACCCAAGAAAGTTATTTTCCTGTTCCACTGTCGAGCAGAGACACAGAAGTGATCCCCAGGGTGTATTTCCTATTTCCCATCCACTCATCAAGATTTTTCTTGAAGAGTGCTAATGAAGAAGTTTGCTTGACATAGATGGGTAGCCTGTTCCAGAGTATGGGAAGTCTCTGGGATAGGAATCTATCCCTCCAGCATGTCCTGTTTATTCCGGTGACAAGGTTTAGGTCCCTAGAGCCTGTAGCTCGGAGGGATTGGGATTTCTTTAGGTGTAGCATGTCCAACAGCTCTGGGTTTGACACAGCTTTATATGTTAGGCAGAGATCAACTTGGAGTAGGCAATATGCTACAGAGTAAAGCTGGAGTTTTTTGAGACGGTCAGTGTAGGGCATTTGTTTGAGTCCAGTAATCCTCTTTGTGAGGTACTTCTGTGGCCTATCCAGCTGCTGTAGATGTCTTGTGAGGTACATTCCAAAAGGGGCGTTGTACTCTATAATGGGTCTAATGAGTGTCGAGTAAAGGGGAACGATGACCTCTTTTTTCCTGGATGAGAACCCTTTTATGATGAGGTGTGCCACGTAGAAGGACTTCCTGACTACTGTGGCGATGTGACTATCAAAGGAGAGACTACTGTCCACCTGGGTCCCAAGGTCTCTTATCATGCATTTGGTGTTAAGTAGATTGCTGCCTATGTGGTAGTTCATGGGTACAGAGTTTTTACCAAAGGGGATGGCACTGCACTTTTTGGCATTGAGCTTGAGGCCATGGCTCTGACACCAGGCATCTGTCTCAAAGAGACCCTTCTGTAGGATGTTCACATCATTTGGGGACTTGACTATGGCTCCTAGTTTGCAGTCATTTGCAAACTTCGTTAGCCAGAGGCCTTCTGTGTTAGCCTGTACTTCAGAGAAGTAGATACCAAACAGGAGCGGTCCCAGGATGGAACCCTGTGGTACTCCATTTGTCACTGGTTTGAGGTCAGATTTGGAGTCTGCAACTTTTACAGTGTGGGTTCTGTCAGTGAGCCAGTTGGCAATCCATCTTGTGACGTAGGGATTTATGCCTAGTTTATTGAGTTTAGTTAGAGTTAGAGTTAGAATTAGAGTAGAAGTAAGGGGTAAGTTAAGTTGGGAAGTTAGTTTATTTGAGTAAGAGATTATGGTTTAGGTTAATTGTTTGGTAGTTTATCAGGATAAGGAAGCAACTATGAAAATCAGAGCTGAAGAGGTAAAAAAAGAGCAAGCCAGAGATGGAAATGTTGCAGATATAAATTTAAAAACAGGAGACAGGGTACCGAAGATGTACTAGAGGTTAAATAACACTCTAGAGTGTGGCTGGAAACATTAAACCTACATATACTGGAACTATTGAGAATTAAAATAACATTAAACTAAAGGCTATTGGTACTATTGTTAGTTAAAACAGCAAGGAATATGGTAGACTACTGGCATTGTGCTGCCTCCTGGTGGCCAAAGTAAGTTACTACAGCCAGAAAAACTACCCTGTGAGTGTGCTCACCTGCCCTGTAGAAATACTTTGAATAATAAGGAGCAGTTAACTTTTTTAAAAGCAGATAGTTTTAAAAACAGATTAAAAGTGTGGATAAATTGCAGTAGAAAGAACACCTACAGTTGAGCTGGAGAGCTGTGCTTTTTAGTTTATTTTTGGAGCTGCTTCAGGCAGGTAACTTAAGCAGATGTATAACACTTTCACAAGGTATTTTTCTGGGCGAGTCGGTTGAGCAGGGGATGACCACAGAGTGTTTAACCCATCGGGAGAAGCTTCTAAAGCCAGAGAGCACACAGGTGGGGGGAAGTAGAAGCTTCCATGTTGACTCCAGTGGACTGAAACTGATCATCAACCTCTAGTTACTATTCCAAAGATGTCTATGCACTCTGCTTCAGCAAGATGACAAAGAATAATGCTCAAATCACAAAAATACAATTTCAAATGGTCTACACTAAAGGCAAATTGTTCTATCTAGCTGATACCTTATCTAGATTGCCTAGAAGTACAATAGAACAGCTTGATGCTGAGACTTTTGACTTTGATGAAACAACAATTTTAAGACCCTTGAAAATAATGCCATCTTCCATCAACAATTCATCTCTGTAAGGAAAATACACTTGCACCTCAGGTGATACAGCCATCCGACATTAATGTAGTGATTAAGCTTTTGTGAAATTGGATCAGTCTTAGTGCGATCTCTTAACTCATCAAGTCTAGTGCTGAAAAAAGTACACACTGACATCACATCAAAGTCAAAAGTCTCAGTATCAAGCTGTTCTGTTGTACTTCTAGGCACCCAACCTAAGTGTCATGTTTAATCATAACCTCACCTCAGGCTTCATGCCCACTGAGTGGCGCACAGCTACAGTTATCCTGCTCCACAAGGGAGGATCCGCCTTGGATCCCGGGAACTACCGTCCCATCAGTCTGACAAGCCTGATCGGCAAGGGCATGAAACGCATTATCATGGAACTTATAAACAAAGACATTGGCAACCTTCAAACACTGGACCCCACCCAGTTTGGGTTTGTGAAGGGCCAGTCTTGTCTTCTGAATCTGACTGACTTCTTCGAATCGGTCTCCAGAGTTGTGGACGAGGGTAAGGCGGTCCACACAGCCTATCTGGACCTCGCCAAGGCCTTCAACGCCATCCCCCACTCTGGAATCATAGATAAACTTACTAAGCTGGGCATAAATCCCTACGTCACTCGATGGGTTGCCAACTGGCTTACTGACAGAACCCAGACTGTAAAAGTAGCCGACTCCAAATCCAGCTCCAGACAAGTGACAAGTGGAGTACCTCAGGGTTCAGTCCTGGGACCACTCTTGTTTGGCATCTACTTCTCTGAAGTACAGGCCAACACTAAGGGACTCTGGCTAACAAAGTTTGCAGATGACTGCAAACTGGGAGCCATTATTGAATCCCCAAATGATGTGGATATTCTACAAAAGGGTCTTACAGAAACAGATGCCTGGTGCCAGAACCATAGGCTCAAGCTTAATGCCAAGAAATGTATAGTTATCCCCTTTGGAAAAAAACATGTACCCATGAACTACCACATAGGTGGCAGGACACTAAACATCGAAAGTGTGATGAGAGACTTAGGGACACAAGTGGACAGTGGTCTCACTTTCGATAACCACATCGCCACAACAGTCAGGAAATCCTTCTATGTAGCACACCTCATCACTAAGGGCTTTTCATCCAGAAAAAAAGAGGTCATTGTCCCACTGTACTCATCCCTCATTAGACCCATTATAGAGTATAATGCCCCATTTGGTATGTACCTCACAAGACATCTGCAACAGCTGGAAAGGCCACAGAAATACCTCACTAAAAGAATCACAGGCCTAAAGCAGATGCCATATGCTGACCGTCTAAAAAAAACTCCAGCTATACTCTGTGGTACATCGTCTACTCAGAGGCGATCTTTGCTTAACTTACAAGGCCATGTCAAACCCTGAGCTGTTGGACATGCTCCACTTAAAGAAATCCCAATCCCTCAGAGCCACACGCCCCAGGGATCTAAACCTTATCATCACAATGAACAAAACATGGTGGAGGGATAGGTTCCTGACCCAAAGAGTCCCCATACTCTGGAATAGACTGCCCATTCATGTCAATCAGAGCGCCTCCTTGGCCCTCTTCAAAAGGAACCTTGATGATTGGATGGGAGATAGGAAATTCACCCCGGGGATCATGTCAGTCACCCTGCTAGACAGGGGCCCAGAGAAATAAATATTGTGGGAAAAATTTTCCAGGGAATTGTTATGGCTAGGCTTGCATAGGCCTTAGGGCCGATAGCCTAGTACCAACCTACGAACCTATGAACCTATGGTAGCCCACACAAACTTTTTTCTGACAATGGTACTCAATTCACTAGCCAGCTGTTTCAGAAATTTGCAATAGAATGGGCCTTTGTACATGTCACTAGTAGTCCTGAATATCCTCAGTCCAATGGTCTAGCTGAACGTGCAGTACAGAGTGAAAAGCAATTACTTGACAAGTCAAAGCATGACAATACCGATGTATTCTTGAATTTGCTTAATCTCGGAAACATACCTTGTGATGATATTCTTGGCTCACCTGCTCAAAGACTACTTTCCAGACAAACTAGAACTATGCAACCTATTTCATCAAGTTTGTTGCAGCCTAAACCTAAGAACCATAAAATCATCGAGGCTCAATTGTTTAAGAACTGTAATATCCAGAAATCTAATTATGAGGTTCGAGCAGAATACTTCATCCGTTGAGGGAAGGAGAGATGGTACAAATCCAGATGACAAAAGGTTTTGATCGAATAGGCCAGATTACAGTCATGTGTGCTGAGCCAAGATCCTATTTTGTAAACTCCAATGGTGTGGAGTATAGAAGGAATCACAGACATATTCTTCCTGTACCAGAATCATGATCACTGCAATCACAACATTGTATCTGTGATGCAAACTCTAAATCAAAGAATGAGTCAGACATTGTTTCTAGACCAGAATGTGTTCAGAAGTCTGATTCTATTCCAGAAAGTGATTTAAAAATTACACAGGTCAACCATTTTGCAGAAACTGTCCCAGTTGCTAAATCTAATTTCCAGTTTTATGTCACACGATATGGACGAGTTTCTAAGCCTAGTGTGAAATATGCAGCAACGTGGACTTGATTGTATATATATATATATATATATATATATATATATATATATATATGTGTGTGTGTGTGTGTGTGTGTGTGTGCACACACGTGGGCGCGTACTTAGTATTGTATAATGCATGCCAACAGATTATCTGTGATTTCTGCATGCCAAATAATCTCATGACAAATTGCATGATCTATTTCTCAAAGAGGGAGGATGTAGATCAGAGTGCAATGTGTGTGTGCTATGTCTTTAAGAAACATGCGAGGCAGTGCATGCATGTATAAATTCCAGACACGTGCAATCCCTAGTGCCATTTTGTAGAGGCAGCCAGAGAGTGAGCATGCATGATCGCAGTTGTTAGTTTGTATATAAGTTACTTAAGTTATAGTCAGTAAGCCTCTCTAGTGCTGTGTTTGTATAAAATAAAGCTGCTTGAACAGAACCCATGAAGACTTGTTTATTCATGCCCTAACACGAAAGCGACAACCTTGGAGGAACAAATGGATCATACTGCTCTCACCTCTGATTGAGAGAACAAATAGGGTGATTGGGCAGATGTAAGAGAGCTCAAGAGTCACCAGTAATTGGATGCCAAAAAAACAGACCTAAAGAAAGACTTTACATTTAAAATTATTTTTTTAAGTTGGAATGAATGAAAATAAACTGCAGGGCTACCCAGTTTCAACATAACATTGATTTCTATATTTAATGATTTGCATTCTACTTTGAAATACTAACGCATAAAAGCAATAAATGTCACTGTTGAATGTGAAGGGGATGCAGATGGGGCTGAATTAATAGTACAGCCGTTAATATCATTGTTTAAGATTTGGTGAAAGGATATATTATACCTATATCAAGGAAGGTCTTGCTTTTGTCAGATTTACGATCCCACTGCAAGCACAGCTGCAAAAAAACATTCAGAACTTGCTCAGGGCAAGCTAATACACATGCCCATCCCTGGGTTAGATTGACAAGACAACAAATGGCCTTATCTGCCTCTAGATTTGATTGAAAAGAGTGATTATGCATAATTACCATATTGTGTTCCATGTTTTTAAAATGTATAATTAATGGGCTATGATTTAGATTTTTAAAACAAAAATAGACTGCCCATACATGTCAAGCAGAGCGCCTCATTGGCCCTCTTCAAAAGGAACCTTGATGATTGGATGGAAGATAGGAAATTCACCCTGGGGATCATGTCAGTCGCCCTGTTAGACAGGGGTCCAGAGAAGTATATACTGTGGGAAGAAATATCCAGGGAATTGTTATGGCTAGGTTTGCATAGGCCCTAGGGTCGATAGCCTAGTACCAACCTATGAAAAAATGAGCCCTGGCTCATGTGCACAAAATTATGACATTCAAACTTTTAAATGACACTGACACTTTATACTTCAGGCTGAAAACTTCAGTTGGCTAATTTAACTACTCCCCTACCCTCCTGACACACACTATAATGTTAAACAGTATCCTCTCCAAAACTCCTGACACATGGCAATGTCAGCCATCAACCCCACCCCCACCCCTGAAAGGCAACAACAGATTCTCAGCTGTTTTTATTCTAAGACATGATATTTTAATGGCAACATTTATAGGACACAAAATGGTACGAAAAAAACAAATATTTTAAACGTCTGCACCAACAGATCTGAAGTGTAGGTAAGCTGCAGCTCCTATGGTACAGAGTTTGATTCCATCAGCCCACATTTGCCTACTGTGTGACCTTGAGCAAGTCACTTAACCAGGCATTTCTCCTAGATGACCAATAAAAAGGGATTTTGTGCCCAGTGGACCTACCTGGTTAATAAAAAGATATTATTAATTAAAGTGATAATTTCACTACACAAGAAGCAAGTAGGCAAACAAAAATATAAACTCCCTTTTGAGGTGGGGTTTAAGGAGGGCCCCCCCCCACCCCATAATTACAGTTGATGCTAACCTTACAACCACTGGTGTAGCTTTTTTTTTTCTTGAGAACTGCAGACTACTCAATGCAATGAGCATTTTATTTTATTGTTTATTGACATCAGGCTTACTTTTAACCTAAGTGCTAACAGAGAATGACTTGACTTTCCACTTATGCTTAGTGACAAACCTATAAAAAGATAAAACATGTTACGTCTGTCTCTACTGAGGTTTGGCTTTACCGGCCTGAATGCGCTAATAAGTACTTAAAAAGTCAGTGTGCATTCAGAAGCCAAGCAGTCGGAGTGCCTGTAGATCCTTAAGAGAGCCATTTGCATATATTCATTAGGGAGAATCTATTTTGCATGGGTCTTTTCTTTTGTTTTTGCTATGCATCTTTTCTGTATGAACGTTTGACTTGTTGTTTTAGTTGTTACTTGGAATATTTTGCAGTCACACTAACACTATGAATATTAAGCCATTTATTAAGCCATTTATAAGCTGAGAAAATAGCCAAAGTAAGTATTTGTGCTACACTGATGAGAGCCCATAAAAATATCAACAGGTGTCAGATTTACAGCTAGTGGTGTTTAGTTTTGTTAGCTTCATTTCATCAATAAGCACTTAAAAAGATAAAAATGTCACTAAGCATTCAGAAGTCACAGTGATGAAATACTTGTATGCATATCTCGCAATCTCCATGCAAGAATACTGAACAAAGCCAGAAATAATGGGGGTACAAAGACTCAAAATCAGGGACACCTTTTAAATATTGCTTTTATAAACTCAGAAAATTGCTATAATAACAGGTTTTGCATTAGCAAGCATTTTCTAAAGGATATGATATCTGAAACTCAGATGGATGCCTTTCATTATTTAGTGACTTCAGTTTTCAATAATTTGCCAGAAGATCACAAATTTTATGAGGTACCTACCAAATATATCAGGTAAAAATCTGGACGTTCTGTGAAATTCTAGACAGCTGTCAGCAGACCTCTCAACTGCCTCTATTTTGGAGGAATGTTACTGTTTTCAGGCCTGATTGACCCCTGCACATGATGTACTTGTTTTTAAATGTATGTCCCTATTTTCTGGCTTGATTTACCCCTTCACACGGTTTTCTGAATCTCCCCTCATAGGATCATAGGTGTTTGCTAGGTTAATGACCACAAGGGCCTTTTTAAGCCTAGCCATGCATCCCAAATCGCTGACGAGTTCTAATACCCTTGATTAAGTGTAAGCATGGGCCTGGGAGATGAACCATTTACAGGCTACCTGTCTGCATTAGAGACATATGTGCTAAATGAGTGCTGAATTTCCGGTTTCCCATCCAACTGTCCAAGTTGCACTAGAATTGGATTAGGGAGGAACTCTGCTTCACATGAATGGGAAGCTTGTTCCATAGACGGGGTAGTCTCTGAGATACATACTTATCTCTCCAACAGGTCCTATTTATATCACAGGCAAGGTTTAAGTCTTTAGAACGGATAATTCTGGTACTTGTGGATATGCAGGAGGTCCATCAGAGTGGGGTCTGACAATGCCCTGTATGCCAGGCATAGATCTCCCCTCAAAAGCCTGTAGGAGACAGAATACAGGGATAGGGCCTTGAGGCGGTCTGCATAGGACATATTACTTATGCCCTGTATTCTTTTAGTGAGGAACATCTGTGGATGCTCCAGTTGTTGGATATGTCTGGTTAGATATATACCAAAGGGGGGCATTGTCCTCAATGTTAGGTCTGATGAATGCTGAATACAGTGGAACAATGACTTCCTTGGACTTAGATGCCACACCTTTGTTTATACGTTGCACAACATAGAATGATTTCCTCACCACTGCAGACACGTGATGATCAAAGGCTAGCTTACTATCTATGTGTATCCCTATGTCCCTGACTACTGGGTCAACCCTAAGGGGTGTGTTGTCAATATGATAGTTACCAGGGATGGATGACTTCCCAAAGGATACTATTACGCATTTCTCTGCATTTAGTTTTAGTCCATGACTGTGACATCAGCTGTGTCATACCTCATCATACCTCTCAACCTGCAGACAATGAAAACAGGAACAAAGACCCTTGAAACACAGGTACAGCTAGCTAAAAATCTGGACATTCACTTAGTATAAACGTTAAATATAAAGTAGCACATAACTCTTTCCTCTTCCAATAGGAATGTGGGATACTACTCAGGAACACGTTTAAAAAAAGTGTGACAAAACTGATGGAAAAATATAAGCACTTTAGCTGTCTACTATACAAAAAAAAAAAACACTACATGACCAATGTACTAGTGGCACCAATAATTTCAAGAAACAGGACACATATTTTATATCTTCCTTTTTCAGAAGAAAAATAAATGACCTTGCATAGCAACATTTTGAAACAGAGTTCATTAAAGTTTACAGATTTAATTTTTGATAATGTGCTTATATTTTTCCATCATTTTGTCACTCTGTTTTTAAACATATTACTGAGTAGTATCAGACATCCCTGCTGGAAGAGTTATGTGCTATTTAGTATTCAGTTTTATGCTAATTAGATGTCCACATTTTTGGATGGGTTTTCAAAGGCCTATCCATCCATCCATCCATCTCCAACCCCTTTTCCCATTTTTGCACATGGAGTCGGGGTGTCACTTCAGCAGTGACAATCATCTCAAGCCAAGGTTTACACCACCGGGTGGCTATTCCTGCCACGGTAATTCATTCATTGCACTCACTCGCACACACGCTCTCAACTACGGCCAATTTAGTGTGTCCAATCCACCTACTGCATGTCTTTGGAGTGTGGTAGGAAACTGGAGCAGCCGGAGGAAACCCACGTGACTACAGGGACGACATGCAGACTCTGCACAAAAGGCACCCCAGTCAAGAATTGAACAGGAGAACCTCTTGCTGTGAGGTGACAAGGCTAACTGCTGCACCATCATGGCCACCCTTGCACCACCACAGTCACTCTTGCACTGTCCGCAGGTCGAGATACCATGCACCCCTTTAAAAGAAGATTTAAGGTATTACACAGTGGACACTTTAGTTTACATGGGTCTTTCTGCTGCTTTTCCCTATGTGGCTCGTCTGTGTGACTAAGTCAGTAGTTGTTTTGGATTTTATTTTTTTACATTGCAAAAATCACTTTTAGCTGGAGCAACCCCCTTAAGATTTTATATTTTTTCTCATGTTTAGCTCATCAATTCAACTACAAAACATGAACAGCATGTTTGTGCTGATACAGTTATTAAAATGCTTTCCAACAGCATAGTTACATGCCAGCATATCTCTCAACTGTCCCTGATTTTTAGGAACATCACTGATTTTGACTCAAATTTTAGCTCTGTCCCACCTAAAACTGATGACTTTGGGGGAATAGGTGGTGAATTACACGTAATAAATAACAATAACTAGAATTACAGATTTCTTTTACTTCGGTGGTGGTGCTGCGGTAGCGTTGTCGCCTCACAGTACGACGTTGTCCTGTTCGATTCTCTGCTAAAGTGTCTTCTGTGTGGAGATTAGCGTTTATGGACGTACCCTTCATTGAAGGTTGTGCGTCAGGGCTGGCAACTCGGTACGTAAAAATGTACTGCCACTCATTAGCGGACCGGAGTTCCGCTGTGGCGACCCCTAACCAGGAAAAGCCGAAAGATACAACAACAGACTTCTTTTACTTCACAAACTGTTGCTGTCATTGTCTCAGAAAACAGTACTAATATTTTAAAAGTATCCCTGATTACTTGCGATTTTGTTCCTTATTGTTTGAGACCTACGTATCTTATAATTATACTGGAACAATTAATTTAACTGCTGGGGTATTCAATCACATGACCACTGCAACAAACCCAGAACTAGGGTTACCACCTGTCCCACTTTGCGAGGGACAGTCCCTCTTTGGGCAGTTGTGTCCTGACAAAAAATATTAAAAATGGCAAATGCCCTGAGATTGTAGGACATAATTATGTCCCATATTTTATGTAATAGTTGCATAAAATAGTTATTTCTGTATTTAAAATACCTAAATGTTACAAGAAACAAAACTTAACTGCTACAAGAATAAGCTTTTATTTAGGCAAAATAGTGAAGTTCTATCCTTTGTACTGACCGTGGGTATGTGTCGGCCTGTAAAATCTGATGTGTGTCCCAAAAAATGTCCCACTTTGGCCATTTCAAAAGGTGGCAACCCTACCCAGAACCAGCTGTATAAGTTGGTTATGATAATCAGCCGTAAGATTTTAAAGGATGCTGAAACTAGAAAATGAAAGAGGGGACGTAAAGTTGCGATAGTTAAAAACAGTGAAGCTCAAGTGATGTCCTTTTCCCAGGGGAAATACAAAGATTACACTGGCAATTACTAGTACTAGCGTTCTTTATTGATTTAATTCCCATCAATTTTCTACAAAACCAGGTCTATCAGGAGAGGCGGAGCGCAGACAATCAACAACTATAACCACTCATAAAGGAACAATTACAATCGACCAATTATTTTTAGTAGCAGACTTATAACGTTACCCTGCTGAACTTTTACCTTTGAACCGCAGGTTTACCATAACCTATACTTTACACCCCCTCCCTACCAGCTCCAAAAGTTGCTACTATGTAATTTCTCTTTCATTATGAATAAATTATTCAGCTAGACCTGAGATTTATTTTAACAAGCTTTCCAATTTTACAGTGTATTACCTTTGACCTTACGTTCCGCGAGGTACGTTGCTACAGTGTCCCTGATAGCTTACATGCAATAGATTCTGGGAGTTGTAGTTGGTATCTGTATTCTAGGAGGAAACATGCCGGATGACTTTGATAAGGACGTATACCCGGAGCCTCCTCGTCGCACTCCCGTGGTGGAGAAGCAGACAAGTCTGCCAAATGTTGCGTTGATTTTGACAAAAGCATGGGGTTTTGCTGTGGATGCTCCTGTCACTGTGTTCCGAGGTAGGGGATATATTAGGATCTCCTAGGTGTCCTTGGTTGTAATGTAAGATAGCATTCATTTAACTGGTCAAAGTATGATGGTTCTTTTTATATAAATATTTTATATTTCTAGTTTTTTATGCCTTGTATAATATAATGATTTCACGTAACTCTAAAATAGCTTGCAGCAGTGTCACAATGTTTATTTTGATTTGCTGAAGAGTCATCAGACCAGTCAGTTCATTTGACCCGTCAACAGAAAAGTAAGCTTGTGGTCTGTAATGTTAGCTGTTAAATATTTTTAAGATCCTGTTATCTCACTATCCCCCTTTATTACGATGTGAGTGTACGCCCGCCTTTATCATCCACGTTTTATTATGTTCCCATTTTTTTGCCCTGCCTTGAGTATTTGGTTACTCATTGGAAAAATACAGGTTTGTTTGCACTGGTTTCACACATGCCTATATGTGGCTGTGTGCGTATACGCCATTCATTCTTTCTTTTCATTTATTTATTCATTCATTCATTCACTGTCCGAGTACCTGCTTATCTAATTCAGGGTCACAGTGAAGCTTGTACCTATTGTATTCCTTAGTGAACACAAGCAGACAAATATCCTGATAGGATGCTGGTCTGTCTCAAGGCATGACAAACTACAGGCACACCTCATCTGTGGTGTCGTCTTTTTTTTTTTTGGATGCTGGAGAAGCAGAGTACATAGTAAATTCTCATAAGAACACAAGAATGAGGGGCAAGACACTACACAGAAAGCAGCCTCCCTAGGAAGTGAACCAGAGAACCAAGTGCTGTGAGCCAGCAGTGCTCTGCTTTGCCACTTATTCTCACCAGGTGCTTCTTTGCTGCTGCATTTATTTTAAAAAAAAATTCATATTAGGACATATCTGCTAACAAAAGTTAAGTGGATACGGAAAGCAGGTAGTCCTACTCTACCCATTTGATTATCGCCTGAATTGCCAGCAAAAATCCATCCTGTTTTAAAGAGCTCACCTCATTCATGCTTTTGAAGCTGTAAACCTCAAAAATCCTAACAATGACTGTATAAGTCATACCAGAAAGTCAGAAACAAAAGATAATAAAAACATGAGTGCTTCCACAATTAAAAGTTTTAAAACCAGATGTTTGTAATGCGGAATATGATGTGTGATACATACGTTGTATATGAGTGTGTACATCAGCATCCATATGTATGTATGTGCATTTGCTTGTGTATGCATGCATGCATGTATATGTGTGTGCGTATGCAAATCTTTGGGTGTGCATGTGTGTATATCTATATATGTATATATGTGTGTGTGCATGTTTATCTGTCTATGTATATCTGTATGTGTATGCAAACCTCTGTGTGTGTATATGTATGTATGTGTATGTGTATATATATATATATATATATATATATATATATATGTATAATTATGCACATGTACCGTGTGTGTGTGTGTATGCATGCATGTATATCTTTGGGTATATGTATATATATATCTGTATGTGTGCATGTATGTATATCTCTGTGTGTGCGCGCGTATATGTTTGGTGCATGTACTGTGTGTGTTCGCGTGTATATGTGTGTGAGTGCACTGTGTGTGCGCATGTACGTACTGTGCATGTGCTGTGTGTGTGCATGTACTGTCTGTGCCTGTACTGTGTGTGTGTGTGTGTGTGTGTGTGTGTGTGTGTGTGTGTGTGTGTGTGTGTGTGTGTGTGTGTGCATGCGTGCCTGAATGTATGTATATCTGTACGTGTGGGTGTGCCCACGTGTATGTACATCCGTACGTGTGTGCCCTCGTGTATGCATATCTGTATTGGTGTGTGTGTGCCGTCGTATGTATATCTCTACGTGGGTGCCCAGGTGTATGCGTATCCGTGCATGCTTGTTTGTGTGTGCGCTTCCATGCCTGTGTGTGTACGCACAAGCTTGCATGCCTGTGTGTGTACGCACAAGCTTGCATGCCTGTGTGTGTGCGCGCGCTTGCATGCCTGTGTGTGTGCGCGCGCTTGCATGCCTGTGTGTGTGCGCGCGCTTGCATGCCTGTGTGTGCGCGCGCGCTTGCATGCCTGTGTGCGCGCGCGCTTGCATGCCTGTGTGTGTGCACGCTTGCATGCCTGTGTGTGTGCGCGCGCTTGCATGCCTGTGTGTGTGCGCGCGCTTGCATGCCTGTGTGTGTGCGCGCTTGCATGCTGGTGCGCGCGCTTGCATGCCTGTGTGCGCGCGCGCTTGCATGCTGGTGCGCGCGCTTGCATGCCTGTGTGCGCGCGCGTTTGCATGCCTGTGTGTGCGTGCATGCTTGCACGCCTGTGTGCGCTTGCATGCTTGCACGCCTGTGTGCGCTTGCATGCCTCTGTGTGCGTATATCTTTGCATGTGTGCGTGCTTGCGTGCATATCTGCGTGTGTGCGTGCTTGCGTGCATATCTGCGTGTGTGCGTGCTTGCGTGCATATCTGCGTGTGTGCGCGCTTGCGTAGATATCTGTGTGTGCGCGGCTATGCATACCTGCGTGTGGCGCTTGCGTGCATACCTGCGTGTGTCGCTGCGTGCATACCTGCGTGTGCGGCTTGCGTGCATACCTGCGTGTGTCTTGGCGGCTTGCGTGCATACCTGCGTGTGCGCGGCTTGCGTGCATACCTGCGTATGTGTGTGTGCATGTATATCTGTGAGTGTGTGCATGCACATGCATGTATATCTGTGCGTGTATATCTGCGTGTGCATGTTTATCTGCATGTGTGTGTGCGCGCGCGTGCATATATGTCTGTATTTGCCTATGTGCATGTATATCTTACTGAATTCACATAAAAGCCATTTGTCTACATAATTGAAGCAAATGTAAGAAACTAGAATGGAAGCGAAGTTAAAATAAAGAATAAAAAAGAAGCTCCAGTGCACACAGTTAAACTGGTATTGACAAGCCTGGTTCTAAATAGGTAAATTAACTTGAAAACTAAAACTAACATATTTGAATGTGGCTCTGCTCCTAAAATAAAGATGCTGAACTTAACTGGCACTTTTATACTCCAGGTCTGAAGCATTTTTGTACTTAATCACCCATGAGACAGCCATCTTGTTTAAACAAAAAGTGCAACTTCTACAGATACTTGTTATAGACATGTGCAATTTCAGTCTTCTGGTGAAAGGAATGCAGTAATTAAAAAAATTGCAAGCAGAATATGTGGGCATCTGTCCTGTATCACACATCAGGCTCCCACACATTCTGTATCTGTCCATCATCGGGGGAGTGTGTGTGTGTGTGTGTGTGTGTGTGTGTGTGTGTGTGTGTGTGTGTGTGTGTGTGTGTGTGTGTGTGTGTGTGTGTGTGTGCTCGCTCACATATATGTATAGGTGAGCATGATGTATATGAGCAAGAGAGAGGGACCAGTTTGTGTCTACATACATAGCACATTGAGATATGGTTATCGATCCATTTCACATGAGGATATGTATCAGGAAAAAAATTGCATACAGCAGTGTCACAAATTAGATATGGTTTAGAAGTGAAAAGAAGGCACACTTTACAATAATGGTATGGTATACCACTAACTGCCTGTTTGGTTCATCAGCTATTTCATTTATTTCTTTCTCTATCTCAGAAAGAAGGCCAAATGTCTCGCTTATTTTACTGTTTTCAGCTTCAGGTTATACATGCTTGACTGCATGGGCAACAGGGATGGAGTCTTGACTGTGGCACAAAAGTCCTGGGTTCAAGTGACTGTGCACAGCCTATGAAGAACTAATGAAACATAGTTATTGCTGATTCAAAACTTTTACCCAAGTAGTGGATCTGGGGGCACTAGAATGAGGAGGAGGGAGTTCTTGTCTGGCAATAGCCCTCTTGAAGCCCATGAAGAACTAATGAAACACAGTTATTGCTGATTCAAAACTTTACCCAAGTAGTGGATCTGGGGGCACTAGAATGAGGTTGAGGGAGTTCTTGTCTGGCAATAGCCCCCTTGAAGCCGATCTGGCTATCATAACTGAGCAAAACTTTGGAGAAAGCACAGCTGTATCAGCTGCAAAGGGGAATGCATACTTTGTTGTATGTACACACAAACCTCACTGATATTAATGCTGTCCATTGTCAATGGGAGGTTTAAGGGTAGACCAAAAACCTTCTCACAGGATGGTGATGTACCAGGTTGTTTCCATCTCCGTCTCTTTGTTTTGCTGTGGAGATTGAAGTTCAGGAGAGGCACTGGGACATGGTAGAAGTTTGACAATAAATGATACCAAAAAGAGATGATAAAGTCTCTATCCATTATGTGAGCTCTGTTTTATTCCTTAAATGTTACCTCCTTTCTTAGGTTCATAGGTTCATACTAGGCTATCTGCCCGAGGGCATTTACAAGCCTAGCCCATCGTTTTGTGGCTTACGCCACCCCTTTAGTATGGGGAACTATACCCATTATTTTGCTGTGCCTCTGTCGAGCAGTGACACTGAGGTAATCCCTGGGGTATATCTGCGATCTCCCATCCATTGGTCAAGATTTCTCTTGAACAAGGCCAGCGAGGTGCTCTGCCTCACATGTACCGGGATTTTGTTCCACAGCATAGGGAGTCTTTGGGTGATGAATCTATCCCTCCAGCACGTCCTATTAATAGCCGTGTCAAGGTTTAAGTCTCCGCCCTTGTGGCTCTGATGGATCTAGATTTTTGAGGTGAAGCATATTCATCAAATCTGGGTTTGACATGGCCTTGTATGTTAGGCAAAGGTCACCTCTGAGCAAAGCGTGCGACTGAATAGAGCTGGAGTTCTTTCAGTCGGGCAGCATAGGACAGATTTTGAGACCCTTTATCCTTTTGGTGAGGAACTTTTGTGGCCTCTCCAGCTGCTGCAAGTGTCGGGTCAGATACATTCCGAATGGGGCATTGTACTCAATCATTGGTCTGATGAGTGATGAGTAAAGGGAGACTATGACCTCCCTTGATCTAGATGAGAATCCCTTCATGATAAGGTGGGCAATGTAGAAGGTCTTCCTAACTACTTTAGCTACATGGGTGTCGAATGACAGACTACTATCAACCTGGGTCCCCAGGTCCCTGATAACTTCTTCTGTGCTCAGTGGATTGCCACCTATTTGGTAGCTAGGGGTAACCTTGTTTTTCCCGAAGGGTATGACTATGCATTTTTGGCATTTAACTTAGGCGTGGCTCTGGCACCAGTTATCCGTTTCTGTGAGACCCTTCTGAAGGATATCTGTGTCAGATGTGTTTTCTACTATGGCCCAGTTTGCAGTCATCTGCAAACTTTGTCAGCCATAACCCTCCTGTGTTTGCTTGTACTGGAAAAGTAGATGCCAAACAAGAGTGGGCCCAGGACTGAGCCCTGTGGGACACCACTTGTGACAGGCTTTGAGTCTGACATGGCGCCAGCAACTCTGACCCTGTGGGTTCTGTCACTCAGCCAGTTTGCAACCCATCTTGTGATGTATAGGTTGACATTTAAGCTGATGAGTTTTTCAATGATACCCGAGTGGGGTATTGTATCGAAGGCCTTAGCCAGATCGAGGTAGGCTGTATGGACTGCCTTTCCCTCATCAATGGCTTTGGTGACTGTTTGAAAAAGTCAACCAAGTTTAAAAGGCATGATCTGCCTTTGACAAAGCCAAGCTGGGTTGGATCCAAAGTCTGCAAATTCCCTATGTCTTTATTTATGAGGTCCATTATGATCCTCTCCATGGCTTTGCAGATAAGGCTTGTCAAGCTAATGGGCGGTAATTTCCAGGGTCGGTGGAGGCACCGCCTTTGTGAAGTGGTACCACAGTTGCAGTCGCCACTCCTGGAGTGCGTATCCAGAGGTAAGACTATGATTAAACAGCTGTCCTAGCTGTGGGTTTAATTCCTCATTGAGTTCATGGAGCACACAGCCGGGGACACCATCAGGTCCCATGGATGCTGTGTTTTTGCTTTGGAGAGAGCAGTTCTCACTTGGGCTGGAGATGTTTGGGGGCTGCAATCGTTTGGTATAGATATCTCTCCTTTGGGGGAGGGGAGAAGTTTGCACTGAACCTGTCAGCCAGTATGTTGGCAATGTCTGTAGGATCAGTAATCTTCACATCATTTTGAACTAGCTCTGAGCATATCTGGGAGTTTCCTCCCAGGTTTCTAACATAGCTAAAGAAGGCCTTATGATTGTCTTTTGAGTCTTTAGCTATTTTTCTCTCGAAATTTGCTTTGGATGATTTTATGAGAGCTCTTAGTTTTTTACTTATAGTGATCAAGGGTGTCTTACCTTTTAAGGATTTTGCTCTATCTTGTAGTCTTTACCAGTACATCCATGTAACAATGACCCTGTCTGTCTCTCCAACATGTTATATTTATTTATTTATATATTTTAGGTCTTTTGATCTAGTAGTTCTGATGTTGTTTTGTGGATGTGCAGAAGGTTCATCAAAACAGGGTCCTGGGATGCCTTGTATGTCAGGCTAAGATCACCTCTTGGAAGTCTGTATGATACCGAGTAGAGAGAGATGGGGCTTTCATGTGATCAGCATAGGACATTGTGTTTACTCCGTGTATCCTTTTTGTATGGAACCTTTGTGGATGTTCCAGTTGCTGCATTTGTCTGGTCAGGTACATACCAAAGGGGCATTATACGTTGTGATGGGTCACATGAGGGCCAAGTACAGTGACCTCTATGGACCTACATGCCATGCCTTTACTTATAAGTTGAACAGGATAGAAGAATTTTCTTACTACCTTGGACATATGTAGGTCGAAGGCTAGGTTACTGTTTACTTGATTTCCATGATCCCTAACAAGTGAATCAACTTTTAGTGGCGTCTTATTGTTGATGTAGTTACCTGGGGTGGCTGACTTCCCAACGTTACTATATTGCATTTCTTGCCTTTGAGTTTTAAGCCATGTCGTTGGTACCAAGGGGTTGTCTGTGTTAGATCTTCATGGTATGTGTTCTTGTCTGGGAGAGATTCAATGACTATTGCTAGTTTTGCAATCCTCTAAAAACTTGATCAGCCAGAGACCTTTGAATAATGGCTTTGACCTTCGAGAAGTAGATGCCAAAGAGGAGAGGGCCCGGCATACCGTCTTGAGGTACTCTACAAAGACACAGGTTTGTGAAGAAAATGAAAACACTGCCGTTTGTGTTGGCATGTCTGGCAGGAGATTTGTGTATATTCTCATATTAACTTGTATTGTATGCCGGCATGTCTAATTGTGAAAATGTACATAAGTTTTTAAAACGTTGAGTATTTCCCTATTTATACAAGATGTTTAAAGAATCTATCAGTGTTTTGATACATTTCTAATTGCACATGTTTGTGAGGGAGATTCTAATGTACAAACTGTCTGTGGAGAATCAGCTGATCAGTAGATTATATCATTAGAATGTTCCTGGATGCTGTGTGATTATTTGAACACATGATTGACAGGAAAAATAACTTTTTCAAACAGCTCATAGTTATTTTTAAAGTAAGACAGTTGAGACTGTTAACCTGGACTATAAAAGAGACTGCTGAAGTCTGTTAAAGGGCAGTTAGAAGAGTTGCAGTCACAGTGCTGTGCAGTAGATACAGTTTTTGGTGAGTTTTGCTTGTGTAAGCCTTGCCTTTGCCTTGCTGTTATGCTTTAGATTAGATCACTGACAGTATCCTCTAGTTAGATTAGGAAAGTTTAGTTGTTTAGTTACAGTTTTTTTTCTAAAATGATGGACTTCTACAGTTTAATTTACATTTCTGGTGATTGAATTTTGGTGTTTTATTGAAAGTTATTGATTTACATTTTTTAATAATTTTACTTATTAAATGTTTTTCATTACTTTACATTGTGGCTGGACAATCTGTGTATTCTTTACAGAATTTAGAGAGTGCTTATACCTATTTGATACTCCCCAGGTCACCTCAAATGCCTGGCTACTTCTGGTCATCGCTGTCAATCTGTGTATTCTTTACAGAATTTAGAGAGTGCTTATACCTATTTGATACTCCCCAGGTCACCTCAAATGCCTGGCTACTTCTGGTCATCGCTGTCATTTATTTTGATATTTAATAATTTATCACACTTTGAAGGGCATGTTTACCTGTCTGACTGTGGTGGCAGTGTTTACCATTTGTACTGGGGAGAGGACACAGCTGGAAATCTGTGACAGACTTCCCGTAAGTGTTAGAGTGTGTGAGATTTAAATTTATTTCGAATGTATGTCAATATTTAGTGACTGCAGCCCTCAATTTGCCATAACAAAACCACAAATTTGGAGGACCAGACCATAAGTTTGAGGCAAAGATCTGGATGGTTGGAAGGTATGGCTCTGACCTTTTTTTCTCCATCCAGGTGTCTCTTTTGCTAGTACCCAATTCTGAATCTTTTTTTTTTCCCCACGTGCATTTCATAATTATTTGCTGCAAGGAGCAACTGCTGTTTGATGAGTGTTTCCTTATGTTCAGTTGTGAACTTTCCCCTTTCTAAAATGCACGTCTGTCATGTCTCTCTCTTGTTGGGTGCATTCCTTAAGTTTTAAAGAATGCAGAGCCATGGGAGACTATAGCAGTCATGATGCACAACATAGCAGGATTATTTCATAGTTTTGTTTTTATAGCACTTTGTGATTTTTAGGTGAACATGGTGTAGCGGTCAGTCATAGGTTCATAGGTAGGTAGGTTCATAGGTAGGTACTAGGCTAGGCCCAGGGGCCTACATAAGCTTAGCCAACAAGGTTCCCTGGCTTACGCCACCCAAGAAAGTTATTTTCCTGTGCCACTGTCGAGCAGAGACACAGAAGTGATCCCCGGGGTGTATTTCCTATTTCCCATCCACTCATCAAGATTTTTCTTGAAGAGTGCTAATGAAGAACTTTGCTTGACATAGATGGGTAGCCTGTTCCAGAGTATGGGAAGTCTCTGGGATAGGAATCTATCCCTCCAGCATGTCCTGTTTATTGTGGTGACAAGGTTTAGGTCCCTAGAGCGTGTAGCTTGGAGGGATTGGGATTTTTTAGGTGTAGCATGTCCACAGCTCTGGGTTTGACGTAGCTTTATATGTTAGGCAGAGATCACCTCTGAGTAGGCAATATGCTACGGAGTAAAGCTGGAGTTTTTTGAGGCGGTCAGTGTAGGGCATTTATTTAAGTCCAGTAATCCTCTTTGTGAGGTACTTCTGTGGCCTTTCCAGTTGCTGCAGATGTCTTGTGAGGTACATTCCAAAAGAGGCGTTGTACTCTATAGTGGGTCTAATGAGTGTCAAGTAGAGGGGAACGATTACCTCCTTTTTTTTTTCCTGGATGAGAACCCTTTTATGATGAGGTGTGCCACGTAGAAGGACTTCCTGACTACTGTGGCGATGTGACTGTCAAAGGAGAGACTACTGTCCACCTGGGTCCCAAGGTCTCTTATCACACATTTGGTGTTAATTAGATTGCTGCCTATGTGGTAGTTCATGGGTACAGAGTTTTTAACAAAGGGGATGACACTGCACTTTTTGGCATTGAGCTTGAGGCCATGGCACTGACACAGGCATCTGTCTCAGAGAGGCCCTTCTGTAGGATGTCCACATCATTTGGGGACTGACTATGGCTCCTAGTTTGCAGTCATCTGCGAACTTCATTAGCCAGAGGCCTTCTGTGTTAGCCTGTACTTCAGAGAAGTAGATACCAAACAGGAGCGGTGCCAGGACGGAACCCTGTGGTACTCCACTTGTCACTGGTTTGAGGTCAGATTTGGAGTCTGCAACTTTTACAGTGTGGGTTCTGTCAGTGAGCCAGTTGGCAACCCATCTCGTGACGTAGGGATTTATGCCTAGTTTATTGAGTTTAGCTATAATTCCAGAATGGGGGATGGTGTCGAAAGCCTTGGCGAGGTCAAGATAGGTTGTGTGAACCACCTTACACTCATCTACGGCTTTGGTGACTGCCTCAAAGAAGTTGATCAGATTCGGGAGGCATGATGTGCCTTTCACAAACCCGAACTGGGTGGGATTCAGAGTTTGGAGGTTACCAATGTCTTTGTTTATGAGTTCCATGATGATACGTTCCATGGCTTTGCAGACCAGGCTAGTCAGGCTAATAGGTCTATAGTTCCCAGGATCAGTGGTTGCTCCCCCTTTGTGGAGTGGGATAACTGTTGTTGTGCGCCATTCAGTGGGCACAAAGCCTGATGTGAGGCTATTATTGAACATGGTGCTTAAGTGGGGAGCCAGTTCATTCTGAAGTTCGTGTAAAACGCAGCCTGGGATGTTGTCCGGTCTTGGAGTGGTTAGTGCAGAATAAATGTTATGCAGGTGTTCAGTCTTTCCTACAGTTATTCAAGATGCTTTTTATTATGATTTGATATATATAATATAATATGTATGTGTGTATATATAAAAAATGTAGATGTGTTTAAGTTGGTCAAATAGTACTTAAGTCGATGTGAATAATGTAGAATCAAATTGATCGATGTTATGCTTGGGAGCATGCCACTACGCACGGGCTGAGAACTAATCTCTGTGCATGCAAAACTTAAAGCATCGTTTTTTGAGAGGGGCAAATCCCCCTTCCACCACACACCCCCTACTAATTTTATATTCTAAGTCAAGATCACACATTCTCCGCAGAAAATAGTATATTCCCCTACTAGGGGATCTCACACCCTTGGATCCAATTGTCATTCGACAAAGTTACAGGGACTCTAGTCAATATTCATTTTTTATTGAAACTGAAAGATAAGGGTTGTTTACTTTTAACTGGAGTTTCTAGTGTGCTAATTTTTGCAGGGCTTGCTTGTGTTTCTTTTGTTGCAGGGCTTGCTTGTGTTTCTTTTGTTGCAGGGCTTGCTTGTTTCTTTTGTTGCAGGGCTTGCTTGTGTGTCTTTTGTTGCAGGGCTTGCTTGTGTGT
>NC_056746.1:95538864-95624859 GCF_019279795.1 Protopterus annectens
ACAACTTATCAATTTACAACTCTACACCACATTATAAACATAATCACCCTTTTCACAACATCAAATACATAACCTCCTCACATATATTAAAAAACATATTTCCTTCTTTTCCTTTACCCATTCGGTAGATGACCGAGATCAGCTGGTCACCGTATGGCAGGCAAGAGGAAAAATGACAGGAAAGACACGGATTTCAGAAAAAGGTACTGAAACCAATACCACAGACTTAGTGATAAATTTATCACAATATTACCTGACTGATAATGAAAGGTCTTTATTAAATCATGGCCTCTTTACTAGATATTACTGACATTATACTAGACATGAAAATGTTTATTGACAGTTAGTTTGAAAATGTTTATGAATACAGGCAGTTTCTAAACCTTCTGTTTTACTCCAAAGGGACATCCTCTAGAGACCTTTGAAAAGCCTTACTCCTTGATTTGTTTGTTTTAAAACATGCAGTAAATCTGAATTTTACTGAATTTAACTTTGATTAATTCAATAAAGTTACAAGATAATAGGCGATAGTTATCAGGCAGGCTGATAAGGTGATTGTGGTGTTGGATACTAAAATGTATGCAACTAGTATGACAAATATGTTGGATGAGGTAGGGACTTATCAAACACTGAATGAAGCTATGCTAAATAAATTGATCAAGAATGTGCATTTTTATGCCACACATTTTTTGACTTGTACAAGTATTTATTTGTTGAGAATCCCTAATTCCCACCATAAGAGGACTTCCTAAGGAGCATAAAATATAGTAATCCACCCACGATAGATAGGTGGTGGTTGGTGGACTAAAATTTCTATATTTATTGAGGTAGTAAATGAGACTACTATTGAGATACACAAGATTTTTGGAAAGTTATGGAGACTACATTTTGAGAATAATCACATGGATTTTCTACATGATATTTATCAGATGTGTTCAATTTTTGACAACAGTTAAATGATATTTCCATATTGAGAGATACACAAGATTTTTAATATGAGATACATTTTAATATAAGGAGCTCTGATCTATGGTACAAGATGTGCTATCAGTTATGATACGTGTTGGATTATATTGAAAATATTGCTCCATTATTAAATCTCTATTATTAAATAACAATGTGTTTCTATATGAAAATATCTATAATTTACAGGTGTTGTACCCCATGTGCCAACTCTTATGCCAACCTAGTGTTGGCATATTGGGAAAGCACTTATGTCCTGTCAAATGTCATATTTAATAAACATATAAAATTCTCGCGTTTTGTAGGCGATGTGTTTTTAGCGATGGAGAGGCACAGAAATGAGTTGAATGACTTCGTGGAAAATATAATGTAACACCACAGATTTTTGAGATTTGAACAGAAACATTCTTATGAGACGAAGAAATTCTTGGATATGAGTGATTAAGATGAATAGGGAATACATTCTGCAGAGATATATAAGGAAACCATGTTGGAAAAATAGTATGCTACATGAGAAATAGTATGCATCCCCAGCATATATATCATAATATAGTGAAAGGACAGACTTTGAGAATGTCACCTTACTACAAGTGATGATAGTTACAGCAAGAAACAAAAGAGATGTTAGTGATGATTTTAATGTCCAAGAGGTTATAATAAACATGAAGTTGAATCTGTTTATCAAATAAATGACTCCAATAAGGAAAGGAGAAAAGGGAGACCATATTTATATAGGAATGGTGGGAATGTTAATAACAATAGAAATCAATGAAATAATGAGAATAGAGTAGTGATTCCTTAAACAAGAGCATGAATAAAGGGAATCAGAAAGAATAATAGAAAAGAACTGGGGATGCTTACTACAGATGAGAGAAAATGAAGGAAATCCAAATGAGGAGTGGGCCACAGACGTTTCTCACATATAAGAATACGAAGTCGCTTAAGAGGTTGCTATGTTATGAAGATAGCAACAATAAAGGCACACTCGTGGAATCAAATAGACGGGACACTACCTTGTAGAAATTGTAATCATTGTGTGTATATGTTGGGTAGTGATTATTTTGTACATCCAGATACGAACTATAAATATAATTTCAATTTCTATGCTGACTGTAAATCAAGGAACTTGATATATATAGCCGTCTGCCAGAGTTGTTCATGTTTTTATGTAGGTAAAACGAATAGGATTCTTAGGGAATGGGTTAGAGAGCATATTTATGCAATAAATAGAGAAGATGAACACAATGCCTTAGCCCGGCATGTTTTAGACAAAGGGATGGTACACAAATTTAAGTTCACCGTTTTAGAATCGATTAAAAATGCTATAGGTTGCATGCAAAGAAGCATACCGGTGAACGTGGAAATAGATGGATAAGGTTACCGCTTGTGTATGGATTAAAATGAGAAAGTAAGATTAAAACCATTTTTAGCAAGCACTCTTACACTCACATTAAGTTGTGAGCAACTATTATATGCATATACAACTCTATTTTATATATTTCTTTGATGCACATATGTATGTTTTTATATTTATGTTTTAACGTGTTTTTTAATATATGTGAGGAGGTTATGCATTTGATGTTGTGACAGTGTGCCTGTTGCTTTTAGAATGTGAAAGGCTCTTATGATTTGATTGATTAATTGAATACAGGGTGTGGCCATGTTACTATTTAAGGTGGTTAGAGTTGCTAGCAGTTGTAAAAAGTCTGATGAAGCTTTGTAAAACGTGGAAAGCTTACTTTGGCTACTGCAGTCAATAAATTGTGTCTCCAATTTTATTTTGTGCTGTGGCTTAAATTCCTCATTCCCTGTTTTGGTCTACGAAGTTACTAAGCATTGAATCTGAAGAGGCTGCGCCTAGAAGCTGGTTTTACTTACTTCTCTGTCCTGAGAATTAGTCTAATCACTTTCCATATATGCACTCACATTACATCTACCCATGGCCTTGGGTTAAGCAGTAGGTGTTGTACACAGTGTGGCGCGTGATCTACAGCTAATATAAGAATGTACTTCCTATGTAAACTCCGTGGAGGAAGTGTATACATCAATCTACACTGTTTCTACACATATTCTAAGTAGTAAATACATGATGGAAGCTTTGCATTACCACCTGGATCTCGAACCCCGCCTAGAAAACAATGCCAGGCTGTGTGTTTGATCACAACCAGCTCTAAATATTGTAAATCTTTGACTGTTGTTTACCTATTACCTGTGGTAATGGACGGCCGAAACGGACATTTATGCAAGGCCAACAGTTGTTAATGTGTAATCACACTTTCAGGTATTACAGTGCAGAAAACAATGGTTAACAGCATTAATATTCAGGTATCAGGATCTTGGTGCATGGAACATTTCTTATAGTTAATCTGTTTTATAGCCCAGAATCTTGCCAACTGAGCCTCACTTACTTAATATCAGACTAATAGTTGCTGTGCAAAAGCTATACGCATTTATAATCTAATGGCTGAAAAATGAATAGCCAAACAGCCCAGTTTGACTTTTGCACACAGTAAACACACTTTAATTCATATACGAGTATTATCAGTATTACTTCAAGTTAATTTCTATTTATCGGTACAATCATACTTCTCAACATCTTAGAGTAAGACATCTGGACAAAGACATACAAAAAATGGTACAAATAGGAACAAATTTGAAATATTGCTCTGACAAACTTAGAAAGTTGGTAGAATAACAGGTTTTGCATTACCATGAATTTTTCTGAAGGGTATGAAGTCTGAAACTCACATATCTGCCATTATTTTCTAAATTCAATCTTTAATGATTTGCCAGAAAGCCACAGTTTTATGGGAAACAGACCAAAAATATAAGGCAGACATCTGGACATTCTGCAAAAATCTGTACATTGAGAGGTATGCAAACAATACACAAATTTCACTGCTGACAGGTGATAGTCTACTCCTTTCTGTTATTTTGACTACTACATTTGTACTCACCAGCCTTGCAACCTGCATGTTCACGGCCCTCTCATCTGCAGCTGTACAGGGGACAGAGAAACATTTATGCATACCTATCCATCACATACACAGGGTGGAGTATCTTGAACATTACTTGATACACACATCTGGGACATTCCGTGCCTGAACGTTTTGTATCCATTGGATCAACTGATCTCTCTTCCTACACTTCAGATCAGTGAAGTGGTGCTGGACCTGCTCACCAGTCTTAGGGATAACAGTAGCACTGGTGAGGTCACGTGCGACACAGTCCCAGGCCTCCATTTTGTATTGGGGGCACTGATACTGGCCCTACAACAGTCTACCTTAATGGTCTTTCACAAGGAGTCCAGCCATGACCCTGGATTCTTGAATGCCCAAGAGAACCCTCTCCAACTCCAGCCATGGTGCTTGCAGTGATGAGCTACAACAGGTTATGGACTGTATTCCCACCTACGAGTTTTATATAGGGCTGATTTTCCACACTTTGCTGCGATTGGACCATTTTGAATATGCTGAGCTACCTAGTAAACCTTTAAAAGTTGGCAGTGCTTAAAGCACTGCTTACCAATGGGCAAATCCACTTAGCTGGGCTACTCATTGCTTAGCATTTATATTTATTATATTAACATGGCTCAAATTTAATTTATACTATCAGCTCTATGGATTGAGTTTTAGATTAGAGAGAGAGAGATAACAACTGTATATTTTTCAGTTGCTCACAACTGTTCTGATAATTACAAACAGAATGAGGCTCGCCACAGCACAAAATAAAATTGGAACACAATTTATTGACTGCAGTAACCAAAGTAAGCGCTTTCACGTTTTACAATGCTTCATCAGACTTTTACAACTGCTAGCAACTCTAACCACACTTAAATAGTAACATAATACACCCTGTATTCAATTAATCAATCAAATCATAAGAGCCTTTCACATTCTAAAAGCAACAGGCACACTGTCACAACATCAAATACATAACCTCCTCACATATATTAAAAAACATATTTCCTTCTTTTCCTTTACCCATTCGGTAGATGACCGAGACCAGCTGGTCACCGTATGGGCGGGCAGGCAGGCAAGAGGAAAAATGACAGGAAAGACACGAATTTCAGAAAAAGGTACTGAAACCAATACCACAGACTTAGTGATAAATTTATCACAATATTACCTGACTGATAATGAAAGGTCTTTATTAAATCATGGCCTTTCTTTTATACCCTCGAAATCGGTAGATATTACTGACATTATACTAGACATGAAAATGTTTATTCGAACAGTTAGTTTAAATCTAATGTTTGGTAATATGAATACAGGCAATAGGAATGTTTTTTTCTAAACCTTCTGTTTTTACTCCAAAGGGACATCCTCTTTTAGAGACCTTTGAAAAAGCCTGTGAGCGTGATTTGTTTGAATTATACAAAACATGCAGTAAATCTGAATTTTACAATTTAACTTATGATGAATTTCAATCAATAAGGAAGTTACAAGATAATAGAGCGATAGTTATCAGGCAGGCTGATAAGGGTGGCGCCATTGTGGTGTTGGATACTAAAATGTATGCAACTAGTATGAGAAATATGTTGGATGAGGTAGGGACTTATCAAACACTGAATGAAGCTATGCTAAATAAATTGATCAAGAATGTGCATTCTGAACTATACGATATGTTTTTATGCCACACAATTTATGGTGACTTGTACAAGTATTTATTAGTTGAGAATCCCCTAATTCCCACCATAAGAGGACTTCCTAAGGTGCATAAAACCTATAGTAATCCACCCATGAGACCGATAGTCTCGGGTGGTGGTTGGTTGACCGAACCGGCTTCTATATTTATTGAGAAGCAACTTCGACCAGTAGTAAATGAGACTATTTCCATATTGAGAGATACACAAGATTTTTTGGAAAGTTATGGAGACTACATTTTGAATAATAAGGAGGCACACATTGATCTATTGGTCACATCAGATGTGGCGTCTCTTTTCACCTCAGTTCCAAATGATACAGGAATGGAGTTCCTGAGATTATTTTTAATTGAGAAAGGGATATCCAGTAGCTCCATTATTAAGATTTTAGCTCTACTTGACGTAGTATTAAATAACAATGTGTTTCTATATGAAAATATCTACTATTTACAGAAAAAAGGTGTCGCGATGGGTACCCCATGTGCCAACTCTTATGCCAACCTACTGTTGGCATATTGGGAAAGCACTTATGTCCTGTCAAATCTCATATTTAATAAACATATAAAATTCTATAAACGTTTTGTGGACGATGTGTTTTTGACGTGGAGAGGCACAGAAATGGAGTTGAATGACTTAATTGAATATATTAATGGTACCACAGATTTTTTGAGATTTGAACAGAAACATTCTTATGAGAAGAAGAAATTCTTGGATGTGAAGGTGATTAAGATGAATGGGGAGATACATTCTGAGATATATAGGAAACCATGTTGGAAAAATAGTATGCTACATAGAAATAGTATGCATCCCCAGCATATATATCATAATATAGTGAAAGGACAGACTTTGAGAATGTCACGCCTTACTACAAGTGATGATAGTTACAGCAAGAAACAAGAGATGTTAGTGATGATTTAATGTCAAGAGGTTATAATAAACATGAAGTTGAATCTGTTTATCAAATAAATGACTCAATAAGGAAAGGAAAAGGGAGACCATATTTATATAGGAATGGTGGGAATGTTAATAACAATAGAAATCAATGAAATAATGAGAATAGAGTAGTGATTCCTTAAACAAACATGAATAAAGGAATCAGAAGAATAATAGAAAAGAACTGGGGGATACTTACTACAGATGAGAAAATAATCCAAATAGTGGGCCACAGACCGCGTTTCTCATATAAGAATACGAAGTCGCTTAAGAGGTTGCTATGTTATGAAGATAGCAACAATAAAGGCACACTCGTGGAATCAAATAGACGGGACACTACCTTGTAGAAATTGTAATCATTGTGTGTATATGTTGGGTAGTGATTATTTTGTACATCCAGATACGAACTATAAATATAATTTCAATTTCTATGCTGACTGTAAATCAAGGAACTTGATATATATAGCCGTCTGCCAGAGTTGTTCATGTTTTTATGTAGGTAAAACGAATAGGATTCTTAGGGAATGGGTTAGAGAGCATATTTATGCAATAAATAGAGAAGATGAACACAATGCCTTAGCCCGGCATGTTTTAGACAAAGGGATGGTACACAAATTTAAGTTCAATGTTTTAGAATTGATTGGGGTAACAAGTAGGTTGGGAGATGTAAAGAACTATACCGAGGAACGTGAAAATAGATGGATAATAAGGTTACGAAGTTGTAGGGGGCATGGATTAAATGAGAAAGTAACATTAAAACCATTTTTAGCAGCACGCCCCTACACTCATTAAGTTGTGAGCAACTATTATATGCATATACAACTCTTTTTATATATTTCTTGATGCACATATATATGTTTTTATATTTATGTTTTAACATGTTTTTTAATATATGTGAGGAGGTTATGCATTTGATGTTGTGACAGTGTGCCTGTTGCTTTTAGAATGTGAAAGGCTCTTATGATTTGATTGATTAATTGAATACAGGGTGTATTATGTTACTATTTAAGTGTGGTTAGAGTTGCTAGCAGTTGTAAAAGTCTGATGAAGCATTGTAAAACGTGAAAGCGCTTACTTTGGTTACTGCAGTCAATAAATTGTGTTCCAATTTTATTTTGTGCTGTGGCGAGCCTCATTCTGTTTGTCTACGAGTTACTACATTGAATCTGAAGAGGCTTCTAGCCCAGAAGCTGGTTTGGTTTGATTTCTCTGTTCTGAGAATTAGTCTAATCACTACTTTCCATATATGCACTCACATTACATCTACCTATGGCCTTGGGGTTGGGCAGTAGGTGTTGTACACAGTGTATGACTACAGACTTCGTACAGCTAATATTATGAATGTACTTTCCTTGCGAAACCTGTGGAGGAAGTGTATGTTAACACCACTGTTTCTACACATATTCTTGGGTGAAAATATGCATATAGCTTACTACCACTCCCGGGATTCGAACCCTGCCTGTTTAAAAATGAACAGCGAGGCTGTGTGTTTGATCACAACCAGCTCTTGCGTTATTGCTGTAAATTCTTTGACTGTTGTTTACCTATTACTCTGTGGTACGGACGGTTGAAATTCTGACATTTATGCAAGGCCAACAGTTGTTATACTGTGTAATCACACTTTCAGGTATTACAGTGCAGAAAACAATGGTTAACAGCATTAATATTCAGGTATCAGATCTTGGTGCATGGAACATTTCTTATAGTTAATCTGTTTTACAGCTCCAGAATCTTTGCCAACTGAGCCTCACTTACTTAATGCTATCAGACTAATAGTTGCTGTGCAAAAGCTATACGCATTTATAATCTTAATGACACAGAAAATGAAATACAACAGCCTGGGGTTTAGACTTTTATTGACAGGTAAACACACTTTAATTGTTATATACCCAGTACATCAGTATTACTCTGCTAATTTCTTATTTATTCAGTACAATCATACTTCTCAACATCTTAGAGTAAGACATCTGGACAAAGACATACAAAAAATGGTACAAATAGGAACAAATTTGAAATATTGCTCTGACAAACTTAGAAAGTTGGTAGAATAACAGGTTTTGCATTACCATGAATTTTTCTGAAGGGTATGAAGTCTGAAACTCACATATCTGCCATTATTTTCTAAATTCAATCTTTAATGATTTGCCAGAAAGCCACAGTTTTATGGGAAACAGACCAAAAATATAAGGCAGACATCTGGACATTCTGCAAAAATCTGTACATTGAGAGGTATGCAAACAATACACAAATTTCACTGCTGACAGGTGATAGTCTACTCCTTTCTGTTATTTGCCCTGACTACTGCAAGCTACATTTGTACTCACCAGCCTTGCAACCTGCTGGCATGCGCTTCCATGTTCATGGCCCTCTCATCTGCAGCTGTACAGGGGACAGAGAAACATTTATGCATACCTATCCATCACATACACAGGGTGGAGTATCTTGAACATTACTTGATACGGATACTTACACACATCTGGGACATTCCGTGCCCGAGCGTTTTGTATCCATTGGATCAACTGATCTCTCTTCCTACACTTCAGATCAGTGAAGTGGTGCTGGACCTGCTCACCAGTCTTAGGGATAACAGTAGCACTGGTGAGGTCACGTGCGACACAGTCCCAGGCCTCCATTTTGTATTGGGGGCACTGATACTGGCCCTACAACAGTCTACCTTAATGGTCTTTCACAAGGAGTCCAGCCATGACCCCGGATTCTTGAATGCCCAAGCGTTGCGCCCTAAAGCGAGAACCCTCTCCAACTCCAGCCATGGTGCTTGCAGTGATGAGCTACAACAGGTTATGGACTGTATTCCCACCTACGAGTTTTATATAGGGCTGATTTTCCACACTTTGCTGTGATTGGACCATTTTGAATATGCTGAGCTAAGCTAAGCTACGGGTAAACCCGCTTACCTAAAGTTGGCAGTGCTTAAAGGTGCATGCTGAGCACTGCTTACCAATGGGCAAATCCACTTAGCTGGGCTACTCATTGCTTAGCATTTATATTTAAGCAATGCTTATACCAGCTAAGCATAGTTCTGCACTGCTTAACATGGCTCAAATTTAATTTTATATACTATCAGCTCTATGGGATTGAGTTATCATTACTGACATAATTTTATGTTTACCTTCCCCTGACATCCCCTATGTGCTTTCATTACATTTATTCTTGTTACTGTACTGTATGGGGCACTTGTGTTTATATGGGGGATTTCACATATTTTCTGGACTGACACCTTTTTTCTTGGTTCTGCTGCACTACCCTGGGTGAGAAATATTATTTACTACCTTGTTTATTACAACATATGACTTTTATAACTGCTTTCACATATAAAAGTGAAAAGACTTCATTGGGGCTCGAACCGTGAATGCCTGTTTACAAAGCTGCAGCTCTAACCGCTACACTATTTCAAATTTTTTTGTGTAGCTGATATTTTCCTATTTAACTCCTTCAGATATTTAAGCTATGCTAAGCATAGGTGAGCGAAGTGCACATCCTCTCAACTATGCTTAAACTGTATTGCGGCCACGAAAAAAAAAATATATAGATCTACTTTTCTTGATCGAAAATACACTTCTTCGAAAAAGAAAAGTAGACCCACACTTATGCGAAAGTGCACTTTTGCTAAGATCATTTCAACGAACCGCTCAGGAAACCTTAAACAATGTTTTGGCAGGGGGCAAGCCCCCCTGCACCCCCATACTTAAATATACCAACTCTGAGATCGCACTACAATGAGGAAACAGGTAAATTCCCTTTCCTCACTGTTCCTTAACGGTTCATTGAACCCTTCTTTGCAAAAGTGCACTTTCGGTGAAGTGCACTTTCGCGTAAGTGTGGGTCTACTACTTTTTTTTAAGTAGTTTACTTTCGCTGAAGAGAAGTAGACCCATATACATATATATATATATATATATATATATATATATATATATATATATATATATATGTGTGTGTGTGTGTGTGATTTCATTTTGTTTTTTTAATGGGATAACAGGTTTGGCATATTGTGATAATTTTCGGATGTGTATATGAAGAACAGTTGATTTTAAGTCTGCACATCCTTTGGAAATTCATGCTAATATGAAACCTGTTATTCTATCAACTTTCTGTTTGTGTGTGCTGTATTTAAACTGTGTCCTTATTTGTCCTCCCAACATTTGTGTATTTGGCCAGTGTTTGTGCTGTCCGGGGTTGACAGGTGTCCTCTGTCCTTTTGAATTACCGAACGGTAATTCTGGAGTGCAGGGGGCATGTGTATTGTGAGAGCTCTGGTCTCAGACACCCCCCCTGCACTCATACACACAGATCGTGTCCATGTAAGACTACAGCAGTGAGCCTTCATTAATATTCACGGCGTGCTGCTGCTCTACACGGACACAATCCATTCTGTGCAAGAAAGTTTTTCTTGCATGGAAGTTTCGTGACTCTGGGGGTATGTCTATGGTCTTTATGTAGCTGTCCTTCTTCATCAGTGTGTAAACCAAATTTATTCCAGGATAACTCCTAAATCCTTCTATACTGTTATCCCACACCACTGTTTGTAAAACAGACATGAGAGTGATGTTTCATAGTGTACTCGCACATGTTGGTACTACAATTGGCAGATATCATCTTTCATTGATTAAAATGTTACTGGCTAAATGTGTTAAAGATCCACAGTAATAGCAGGATATAGTTTACCCACAATACTGAGTATAGCATTTGCAGGTCTAAAAAGTAATCCTAGCACCTACATGGGTAACAGTATTATTCAGAACTTCCAAATAATCAAAAATGTGTCATGCTTCACTCTGTAAATGTGTTTATTTAAGAACCAGTGAATATCATAAATATTATTACAGTTTCCAGTACATTGAATGTAATGTCACCCACAATGAAGTCAGTGTTGCAAAACTGACTGTTCATAGTTCTGTTGAAAACTTGTGGAAGACAAAGTGCAAGTGTTACATACATTGTTTTTCTTTCATGAAATACCACAGAAAGTTATCTGTGAATACACAAATGTCTTGCATATCACTATCTGACTGTGCCAAATGCCCTTAGATTTTGAATAGTAAACCATAACAACAAAACAACCCTATACAAAATGTCTCATCTGTTAACAGGCCCATTTTTAAGTCTTTTTCACCACTGCTTTCCACAGATCTGTGATGTCCCCAAGACACAGTACAGTTTCCTGCTACTGCTGCTGACCTCATCAATGCAGCATAAGTTAATACTGGGACACTGCAGCTGATGCCTGTATAAGCATAATGAAAATTGAATCTCTGTTAGTACACAATAAATCTTTCACATTTTCTCTTCGATAGATAACCCATGTATAGACGAAACAGTACCTGTATTAGAACAGTGCACAACTGCTACCCAAGTAAAGCTCCTACCTATCTTCAGCTTGTTTTTCCTGCAACTGAAAAAGAACTCAGTAGGCAGACTACTTATTTTGACTTCCTGAAGTAGTGTCTGTGGAATATTATCAATATCTTCCAGTGCAGCTGAGAGAGCTTTCAATCCCACTGTATGATCAGAGCATCCATTCACTTCATTGTCTTATATGCTATCATTGTCCTCCCATCGTACATAGCAGCACAATTGAAATTATTCATGGCTATGGTAAGGGATGTTACCTGGTACACAGGCCAGATTTCCACACTCCCATCGTACATAGTAGCACAATTGAAATTATTCATGGCTATGGTAAGGGATGTTACCTGGTATGCAGTCCAGATTTCCACACTCTCATCGTACATAGCAGCACAATTGAAATTATTCATGGCTATGGTAAGGGATGTTACCTGGTACACAGGCCAGATTGCCACACTGACCTGGCATGACTACCCCAGTGGAAAAAGTTAAATCAATAATGTATGTAATACTTAGATTATAGTGTATAGTAAAACAGCACAGCAGAACTGTATTGCCTGTGCTAATGTTGTCATAGATGCATGTCATTTTATGAGATTTTCAATGAGGGAACTAGAATGATGTTCTGTTTTTGCATGCACTTTTTTCTGTTCCAGGTTTGAGAAATGGAAAACTTTAAGGTATGGATGTGTAAAAATACTTGATCATTGAATACCATGGGAAATAAGTAGTATATATATTAGCTGTTCAGTTTCAGTAGGGTCCAGATAACATATGTAGATATGGGAGAGTGTCATACATGAAATTTCTAGCAGAATAACAGAGTACCAGTGATATCTGGTAGGTCTACTGTAATGGTCTGAGAAGACAACCACAATTATGACAAAAACACCAAATAATGCTAACTGTATTTACTGTGGAGTTTACCATATTTCATTGGTTTTATTTCTATTTTTTTTTTCATTTAGATATGTTCAGTGTAATGCCCAAGGATATGAGAAATATAAATACAATGAGGAGATACCAGCATTTTTGAAGAATCGCCCACAAGACTTTGTTTTACATGTAATGTAGAGGTACTTTAACACTCAGGACAATACGCATATATAACATCTGTAAGTGATCTAAGTGGAATGTTCAAAATAAAAAGTGAGTCTCATAATGAAAAACATACACAGTTTATTTGGGCAGTGAGTCACCATCATGCAGTTGTGAAGATTGGAGCAGATTCCTCTTGCCATGCAAGCCCACGTGTTGCATTTTTTGCTGCATTGATGGATGGAGGTGGAATAGCCTTCTTAACTCATATTCCGAAAACCCATTATTTATATTAGATAAAGACTGTCATGCAGTGATCAGTGGGAGACATCTGAAGACAGTTGCAAAACAGGAGCACGTACAGGTACTGAAAACAGATCAGTCATTACTTGACCTGCCACCATGTAGAAGTACGAGAACCATGTTAATTGGGCAGTGGACATAGTACCTAAAGAAAATAACAGATTGTTTATTTGGTGACAAATGAAAGTCTGCAAAACCTTTCTGATATGCTAAAACAAGTATCAGAATATGCATACGCAGAAATATCAGCTGATCATGGTTTACCACTGATTGAGTCAACTGGTAAGCAGCAGTCACATGGGCAAATACATCCCCTTCCACAACGAAAATATAGAAAGAAAAAACGTAAGAGTACAGAGGGTTGGGAAAAAACAGACCTGCAGAAGGTTGATGTCTGGGAAAGTACTGCAATGACATCTGAGAATACCAAAGAACATAAATACACAATCAAAGACGATGTCGATACCTTGTCAGTTAGTGATGTTATCGCAATGAGACTACCAGAGGAACTGTTACATGGAGTCACAGAGGATGCAGAAAAATGATCATTGCTTCCAGATAACAGGCTGACAGCTCAGGAAGAACAGTCAAAAACAGTGGAAGATGAAGATGACACCTGGAGTAATTCATGGAATCAAACTTACATACAGAGACAAAAATGACATTTCCACTTGTGAATGGCTCAATGATAGCATCATTAATGCATGTCAGTATTTACTTGCAGAAAATCATCCATGTTATGGTGGTTTCATAGACACTGTGCTTCTTGCTCATAAGTCTGTGAGTGAAATTGACTCTGAAAAGATTATCCAGATTCATTATCTTGGGGCACACGTTGTGTCAAGTAGGTGTGGCATGTGTATAACAGTCTATGACTCTTTACAATTCTCTGGCATCTCAGACACACTGAAGGAGCAGCTCATTAGAATGTATGCCCCATTATTTGCGGGCGCAGATCAAGTGCTTGACATTAATTTTTTGTGTTGTCAAAAACATATAGGAACCAGTGACTGTGGTCTTTTTGCTGTGGTCAATGCTGTAGCTCCTGCAAATGAATCATGTTTGTCCAACATACAAGTCATCCAAAGGGAAATGAGACAATATTTAATTCAATGCGTTGATGAGAGAGAGAGAGGTGAAGATGTTTCCACACAAACTAGTGAAAAAAAAGTGTAAGAAAGTACAGTTGACACTGCATTGGTTCTGCAACATATATAAAGTGGATGATTGAATGCCATGTATGTAAAACATGGCTACATTTCACATGTGCTGGTGTTACAAAGGATGACCGGTGTTTGAAAACTGCAAAGAGGTTCTTTTGCAATAGATACAGCAAAAACAGCAGTAGAGTAGTGTGATGCACTAAAAACAAGTGTATTTTCATCTGTGGCACTGTCCTAATTTGCCATTACATTTCATAGCTTTGAACACTGTTGTTCTGTTGACCAGCCATACTGCCAGTGTTATAGGGCAAAGACCCAGTAGTATTACGTGAGTGCTTACTTCTCTTCTTGATGGTAGTGCTCCACTGTCATATTGTATTTTACCTTATTTTGGCATATATTGCACTTTGTTATTTAAAATCTCAGTATGTGTGTATATTTCACTGATATAGTACAATGACGCTAGCAGTTTAATCAGGCTGAAAACTGAAGCAGTGCAGGGAATTTCCTTAAACAAGCAGTGATGACTGGTGTCAAGGGAAAACCTAAGAATAGACCATAGCAAATGCATACTTTCCCTGGAGTAATGTACAGGATAGGGAAGTGAAGTAGTACTAGAATGTTTCTGTTTTGTGAGTAGCCTACTGAAGACAAGCCAAAAATATAATGTAGATGTAAGAGTGACATGCACATGGAATTGGACTGCATTGTGCAGTAGTGTACCTGCAAATGAAGGCAGATAAGTAACATGTACCCCAAGGAAGCATCCAGTAGGAGTATGAAAGTAGTCAGAATCATTGCAGATATATGCATAGTCATCAATGATGTGACACAAAATATTACTGTCATTGTGGCACAACATATATTTCAGTGATTTCTGCATCGCATCATTAAGTGCAGTTCCATTGTAAATAGTTTGTTTTAGAAGAGTGCTTTCAGTTGATACTGGTATTACACTAAATGTTTTACACTTCTAGGGTTTGATGAGTAGGGTCTTCTTCAGAGGACTGACAGCTTGAAACTCAAATGATCAAAAACTCAACATATAGAATGCAAAACAAAGAGTGAGAAGGTCACAGAAAAAACAATCAGTAAAAGCTAAATGAAAACTCCAGCCAAGCTAGAACTTCCACTCAAATCTCTTGAATCAGAGGCACATGGGATATATGCAAATGACCCTTATGAACATCAGGTGTTTAATTTATGCGGCGGTTGTGAATACCCATGACATTTCAAGTCACTTCAGTGGACAATTTCAGGTCAATAAAGCCAAACCCCACTAGAAGTGGATATACATATTCCAGCCTTGTTATGACCTCATCAGTACAGCACAAGCAGATTGTTTGACTAAGCATAAGAAACACAGGGCTGTTATACCCAGCTGATGTCCACTACCATTAGTGTGACTACAAAATATCCTGACTAACAAACTAAAACAAAGAGTGAGAAGGTCACACAGAAAAAAACAATGAGTAAAAATAAATGAAAACTCCAGCCAAGCTAGAACTTCCACTGAGTGACCTCTCAAACCTCTTGAATGAGAGGCACATGGGATATATGCAGATATCCCATGTGCCTCTGATTCAAGAGGTTTGAGAGGTCATTCAGTAGAAATTCTAGCTTGGCTAAAATATAGAATGTGGAATTTTTCTTTTCAATGGTATTGTGCGTTCTGGGAGTTGGTGTGTATAATTAACGGGGTGTGAGGGGCTGTGCCCTCCAGATCCCACATGGGGAGTGTAGGTGGCTTGCCCCCTGCATGAAAAATTTGTTCTATATTTTGAGTTTTTGATCATTTGAGCTTCAGTCTTTTGAGCTGTTGGTCTTCTGAAGTAGACCCAATAAGTAGGTAGTGCTGTCCTTTTCATACAGCTACATAGCTGTGGAACTTTAACAAGCTTTGCTCACTCAATTTTTATTACATAATTTTACAGCTTTGAATTGAGCAACTATTAACAGAATAGTGTGAATTCAGATTATCACTTTGATGTTACTACGGGTATTATTGCTGATACTTTTTAAAATACTTGTTACCTACCTCAGTGTTACTGTCCAGATGAGTGTTCTGAAGTGTGCACTACTACAGTTATGTTTTTTTTTTAATTTTTTATTTATTATTTGTTGACCGGAAAGTCCAACTAGGCTACACAGAGCCTATTTTCAGCGGAAGCCCAGGGAGAAACGCTCCAGTTGCATGTCTTTAGAATGTTATGGACTGGTTTATGGTGTATTTTTTATTGTGGGTACACAATGTAAACTTCATGTTACATATGTGTTTGTGTCAGTACTGTACTTGTGTTTGATCAGTGTTATGAGTGTAAAAGGACATGTTGCACTGTTTTATGTAACAGATAGTAGCAAATAACTCTTTGGTGCTCACAGAAATATTCATGGGTGAAGCATCAGCAGTTGTATATTGTTTTAGAGAAATATGTATATCTACTTTGTATATTTATATGTTTTATTCTCACCAGTGGAACATATTCAGAAAAATAAATAGGTTGAAATATAAAACTTGTACATTTCATGTGTAAAATGTGTCTCCGCGTTTGTTTCCATTAAGACCTATTTCTGTTTGTGACATTTTTTTAAAAGTGATATGCAAACCATTCTACATTTTCAATAATGATAGCAGTATCTTGAAGGCCCAAAGGTACAGCAGTATTGCATTATAATCAGTAATAATGTTTAGGAATTAACAGGTCAAATGTTTGTCAGAATGCAGTAATCTGCACAAGGTGTGTGCGTTACAGGTCAGGTTAGGTAATGGTAAATCAGTGCTGCAGCAGCCAATCAGGCTGACAAAGAAAGAACCCTGAAAGTAATGTTGATGTGGCCATCAGTACTCCCTCATACATGGTGATACACAATGGTGGCAGGTGTGAGTGTTATTTCCCTTTAACGTTACAGCTGCAGTATGACACTTAGAAGTTTACACAGTGTGTCCATACTGTATCCTTGGCATTGTACAACAGCCACTATATCCTAACCTGACATATTCCAAGCATTCCTACTGTACACCTTACATTTGTTAATATTCTCCCGAACTTGTTAGTACAGTCAGTCTGATGCCAAGTAATGTCAGCAGGATTGTTTTGTGTTTTTTTTGCCTAGCATTACACACAGTTAAGTACCTCTTCCAGCTATAAAGTGGGTTTTGAACAAGTTCAAAAAAGGTCTGGTTATTCCTCCATTAAAGTACACGTACCAGCTATGTACTATTCACACAGGATTCCTTTTCTCATGTGTGCTATCTTATAGGATATGCAAGGATGTTATTAAAGATATCAGTATTATGCCCCCAATCTGTCACTGAGACCTAAACTTTGTTCATAAAAGGTCACACTGTCTCCTTTGAATGCACTTCATTACTCTGATGTTAAGTTACGGTTATGGAAAACTCATTTTTGTGTTTTGGACATAACTATGAAGGTGTTAGAATTGTAGGCCTTGTCTTGTAAGTTTCCTTTTTTTAATTTGCTAACAAAGACATACTATCCCAGAGAAGCAATCCATGCCTTATGCCAGAAGTGGCTACAAAGGGCAGCCACAGTTAGTAAATTCACCTTCAACTGTTTTTTTTTTTTTTTTTTTTTCCATATTTCAGTTTAAAGTTGTTATGGAATCAAGTTAACTTACATCAAATCACTTATTGCTGTGGAGGCTAGAATGTACATCACTTTATTAATATACTTTTTTGCAAAGCCATTGACAGGAAAACCCCAGACAAGGATGTTGTTTACCATTGTGCAAGTGTAAGGTATACTTGCAAATAGTTTTTATGCATTTCCAGGAAAATAACGGAGAGGATACATTTGAGTTGCACTGCTGGGTCTGTAGCCATATTTGCAGATGTTTGTTTTGCTCACTATTCAATGTATGGGAGACTTTTGCATAAAAAGTTGACAGGTGGAGTTCTGTTGCATATATAAACTGAAGTGTATAATTGCCAGTAGTAATGCTGTTATCATGTCTACTTGTGCACTATTTAATTCAAAAGCTGGATATGACCAGTTGTGTCGTAATACCAAATCAGAGTATATTGATAAGAAAAGTAATTTGTGTAGTAAGACGACAGTGAAACACATTTGCACACATACATAAAATAGAAAATAATGCAAAAAGTAAGTCAAATGTGTTCACCATGTTACACATGAATAAGTTTTCAGCATTTTACAAATTCACTGAAAAAATGGTGAATTAAGGAACATTTACTTCGATAAAGCAGTGGAAGAGACATTAATGAATCAGTACTTTTGGCATCATATCAGATATGTTGTAGAGAACTGTCTACAAACTATTTTCACCCTTGATAGTTCCTTCTATTGGGATCTGGCTTCTATTTTAATAATCCATGCTTCATGAAGGACAATTACAAAGTAAAGTCTGAAAACTGGGATTTACCTTACATTTCGTTAAGAATAATTTTGGGTGATGATAGGTTCATAGGTAGGTACTAGGTCAGCCCAAGGGCCTACGTAAGCCTAGCCAACAAGGTTCCCTGGCTTACGCCACCCAAAAAAGTTATTTTCCTGTGCCACTGTCGAGCAGAAACACAGAAGTGATCCCCGGGGTGCATTTCCTATTTCCCATCCACTCATCAAGATTTTTCTTGAAGAGTGCTAATGAAGAACTTTGCTTGACATAGATGGGTAGCCTGTTCCACAGTATGGGAAGTCTCTGGGACAGGAATCTATCCCTCCAGCATGTCCTGTTTATTGTGGTGACAAGGTTTAGGCCCCCTACAGCACGTAGCTTGGAAGGATTGGGATTTCTTTAGATGTAGCATGTCCAACAGCTCTGGGTTTGACATAGCTTTATATGTTAGGCAGAGATCACCTCGGAGTAGGCGATATGCTACGGAGTAAAGCTGGAATTTTTTGAGACTGTCAGTGTAAGGCATTTGTTTGAGGCCAGTAATCCTCTTTGTGAGGTACTTCTGTGGCCTTTCCAGCTGCTGCAGATGTCTTGTGAGGTACATTCCAAAAGGGGCGTTGTACTCTATAATGGGTCTAATGAGTGTCGAGTAGAGGGGAACAATGACCTGTTTTTTCCTGGATGAGAACCCTTTTATGATGAGGTATGCCACGTAGAAGGACTTCCTGACTACTGTGGCGATGTGACTATCAAAGGAGAGACTACTGTCCACCTGGGTCCCAAGGTCTCTTATCACACATTCGGTGTTAAGTAGATTGCTGCCTATGTGGTAGTTCATGGGTACAGAGTTTTTACCAAAGGGAATGACACTGCACTTTTTGGCACTGAGCTTGAGGCCATGGCTCTGACACCAGGCATCTGTCTTAGCGAGGCCCTTCTGTAGTACTGTCCACATCATTTGGGGACTTGACTATAGCTCCTAGTTTACAGTCATCTGTGAACTTCGTTAGCCAGAGGCATTCTGTGTTAGCTTGTACTTCAGAGAAGTAGATACCAAACATGAGAGGTCCCAGGACTGGACCCTGTGGTACTCCACTTGTCACTAGTTTTAGGTCAGATTTGGAGTCTGCAACTTTTACAGTGTGGGTTCTGTCAGTGAGCCAGTTGGCAAACCATCTTGTAATACATCATCATATTGACAGAGCACAGCATTATCAAGCCATCAATAAATGCATCATCTGTGCTACCAGCACCTGATATTATCCTAAGCCAAAAGCAAAGCGTCCATCTCCTTCCCAAATAGAGAAAAGGAAATGGTTATTCATGCCAGTGTACTATGAAGGGTCTGGAGTCAAATCCCAAGGATGACAGTCCTTTCCTCCAATAGTATTTATCAGTTTCACAGCTGTGCTAAAGGGACGGGGAAATATTCTTATCCAAAGGAAAGTAGTACATCTCCTTCATAAAAGAGAAGTAGTCATAACTGATCTGTTCATTCTCCCTCAACAAATGGGTTACATATCCAATCCCAGGATCCGAGTCTGTCGCTTACTTCAATTTTTGGTTCAACTTTCAAGCTCCTTTCTCCACCCACAATGCCCTAGCCCTTCCCTAGTACCTCAGATCTTGTTTGTTACCAAAGCAGTCAGACATAGGGTCACTGTCTGTCAGCGATTTTTCAGGTATTTCAATTTTTTTTATAAGTAAACTTCTTAGGCAGTTCTTCCTTGCTCTCTCTACTGTAATCCTCCCTGTTAGTCTTCAGTTTTAACGCGTCGGGATATTTTCTTATAGCAATTTCTTAAATTTACCATGGGTGGCATTTTCTATTTCTGTATTCTTTTCTTTCCTTCCTGCCCTAAGGATAATTCTTAATTACCATTGTTGGTAATTTTTTTTGTGTTTGTGTGTGTGTGTGTGTGTGTATATATATATATATATATATATATATATATATATATATATATATATATATATATATAAAATCTTGAATCTTATTATATTATTTCATTTTTTCTTCAATGTACTGTCATGGCCGACAAGCCAATAGGAACTTCAGTTGGGCACAAAATCGCTAACTCACATGCCCACAAGGAATGTGTCTATTGACTAGGAGCAGCTCATTCAAATACAAACTGCTCAGTGTGTGCAGCTTTCCGTATGAGGGCTGTAGCTGACAGACACAGTAAACTTATTCTTAAGGGTTTAATTCCTCCCCAAACATCTTCTTCAGGGGCTAAAACTCCAGGTAAGACCAGTAAAGCCCCTTCTGAACATAGGAAGAATTCACCACTGAAGTCTTCCAGGACTTCTTTGGGGCTGCCTCATGGAATTTCGTATCTGATCTAACTTCTTCGAACTCTATGATATGAACTCAAGATCCAAAATCTTGGGATCCTAAACCATTGGATTCAATTATCATATCAGCAAGGCCTACAACTCAGACTACGGATCCCAAATCCTGATATCCAAACCCTAGTACGTCCTGCACTCCTACATCTCATGCCCAAGAGTTTCTTTTCAATTTAATCTCCATCAGGCTCCATTCCCCTTTCATGAAAACTCCCAAGAAGGACTTTAGGCCTCAGACATCCGTACCATTTACCAGGTCCTCCAGAAGTCTTTCTGAAGTAGTTGTGGACAGGATAATGCAAAACTTCCTCAGAGCTCAGATCAAGATGGATGTTACCTTGGTTCCATCCCATATTTGGATATGTGAGTCTACCTGCTACTACTCACAGTTTTCACTCCTTCTCTGAACCAGCCTTCGATTTCAGAGCCCCAGGATCTGACAGCTCTGAGAGTTCCAGACCTGGATCCCAACAGAATTAGTTCCTCGACTCTGACTTTATCCCTGACTAGCTCTGCTCCTATGCCTTCAGATTGGAACAGGTCCCAGATCCAAAGCGTCATGTACTTCATATGTATGGCTGCAACTTGGGTCATTCCTCATATCTTTATTACTCATTACAAAATGGATCTAATTTCTAGGGGAAGAGCATCCTTAAGCTGCACTGTGCTCATGAATATCCTGCCTCAGAGTACACCCAGGATTTTAGGGAGCTGGGGACTCTCTCCCAACTATTGAGGATTGAATGAGAATTGACATCAGATAAAGAAGTTATGTACTCATTACACCTTTCCATCAGTGTTATCCATTTTCATTCTTCCTCAACTCCCCTCCCACCAACCCTCAACATTTTTCACAATTAATTTATGGAAGAAGGTGAATTTATAAGGGCACCAATGATGTCCTTCCTTTCACTGTTGCAGTGTTCTTTACTTCTGGGATTCCCTGCCAAGGGTAGACCAACATCCGGCCAGTATACCATAACCTACTGCTTTAAGGTACACTAAACATCACAAGTATGCTCCTTGCGTAGTGTGTTGAGCATAAAGGTGATGTCTGGATGTACCTTTCTTACAGTTGTCTGCTGCCAGTCCAAATGCATTTGTTAATCATTGGTCTGAATGCCTACATCCGTTGTCTGCAGTTGGAATGCATTTCTGTTCCCCGGTTGAATGCCTATGCCTGTTGCTAAAGTCCAAGCTGTGGCAGATAAGTACCCCTCTGTGTTTTGTTTTGTTTTTTTTTCTTGGCTTTTTTGTCGCTGCTAAGGTTAATGTCATCCAGGAAGGGTAAATGCTAGTGTCAGAGATAGCTTCTCCATATAGTCCGTTATGACGAGTGTCTCTTTTGCCTAGGAGCTTTGCACAACCATACAACCTGTTCTATTTGTCAGGCTTTTGTACCAGAAACCTTTTGTAGTAGGTTGCCTTTCCTTTAAAGATACAATGTAAGGAACTTCCTGCCACGAGTGTCTGCCATTAAGGAAGAAGAAGGTGAAAAAGGCAAGACTGGAATCTTCTGATGTCCAGCTTATGCTGGGTGTTTCTCCTGAGGGTTGCTGAGAACCCTAAGGTTTGCTTGGTTGTGGTGTCAGATGCTTCTGCCATAACCAAGTTGGAGGGTGGTGAGGATCCTGGTGCACAGCACGTCCGAAGAGGCTTTGCAGGCATCCATTTTTTACATTCAGGGGGAGCCACAGCTGATTCGTTATGATGGCCCTGGGGGGGTATTCCACAGATTCTCATTAGGGAAGAGTTTCCTACTGTGATTATTGAATGCCATCCTGTGTATAAACCTTCATAGTTTTATAGGGTGGACATTATTTTAAAGAAGAAACAGAAAACTAAGCATGTTTCTCCAGCTCGTACGGATCACAGAGTGAGTGGCAGGCCTTTACTCAGGGGTTGTTTAATGCTTTAATGGCAGTAAAACCTCCTCAGGGTTTCTGTTCCTGTTTCTCCTTGCTCCTGTAGTCCCGTTAAAAGGCCCAGAGAACAGGCTGCGACTGAAGATGACTCGGCTTCTGAGGAGGATTCCTTGGCTTATTCCACTCAAATTCCTTCTCCTTTGGACAGTGGGTCAGAGGAGGAGGAGTGTAACAGTCCTGATACTCCTTTTGAAGAAATTTCCTTCTGGGACACAGTTTCTAAGATGATGGATTTTTTTAAATGTGATTTTGATCAGGATTCTGACATCCATAGGAAGTATTATGAGTTGCTGCAGATGGATTTACCAATACCTTTTGCTATTCCTCCTGTTTTGACTGCTTTGTTTGATGTTTTTTCTAATGCTTGTTAAGCTCCTGATTCTCTGCCCCTTGATCCTAAAAAAGCTGTTAGGCTTTATAGGGTGCTTGAGTATTTTAATTTCTTGTAGAAATGTTCTTCTGCTGATCCTTCAGTGGTGTCTGTAGCCTTTGACAAGCCTTTTCATTTGCTTCCTTCATCCAAATAACTGCCTTCTGATGTTCTTCTTCTTTTGGCTTTTCCCGGTTAGGGGTTGCCACAGTGGAACTCCAGTCCGCTAATGATTGGCAGTAGATTTTTACGGAGCCAAGGTGACAGCCCAACCTTCAACGAAGACACACCCATTCACACATGTCTTTCAAATGCCACCCAACCGTGGGGAGGACATGTAGACTCCACACAGAAGGCGCTCCAGCTGAGAATCGAATGGGAGAACCTCTTGCAGTGAGGCAACAATGCTACCGCTGCACCACCTTCTGATAAAGACTGTAAAACCAGGGGATGTCTAGGTAAGAAGGTTTACACTTGTGGTACTCTGGCCTTTTGGGCTATTAATTATCAGACTCATTTGTCCAGCTATGTTTTGGCTTTTCATTCTCAGGACAGTCAGCTTATTTCCAATCTCCCTGACTCTGAGGATAAAAGTTATGCTCTTTGGATGGGGCTTCATCTCAAATGGTTCGCCATTCTATTCAGTATAGCTATGCAGCAGCAAATGCTTCTTCTACTGCTGCTGCTGCTTTCAGTAATATTATGATAAGTTATTCTTGGCTTAGGCTTCAGGCTTTACCTGATAACATCAATGCTAAGCTGATGTGTACTTCTGTTGATAATAAACTTTGGTTTGGGGAAGCAGCTGCTGGGTTGTTTAATTCTCTTTAGGATAAAATGAAGGCCTTACAGGAAGTCAAACATGTTTGTTTTTCCATGCCTAAATTTCAAAGAAACTACCCCAGTAAGCCAGCTTTTGTTTACAGGTAGTCTTGTCCTCCTAAGAAAAAAAAAAGGGTGGCAAGCAGGTTCCACCTGCTAAGGTCACTCATGCTACAGGGAATCAAAAGTTGCCCTTTCCAGATAAACCAAGTGCTGTACAAGTATCAGTCCTTTCCCAGGCACATTCCTCTTTTTGTTCACCTGTGTGTCTTCCATCATGGCTTCTGATTAATCAGGATTCTTGGGTTCTGTCCATTAGTTACCACGGGTAATTCATGGTATGGAAATCCCATCCCCCGTTTATGGGCACTCCTCAGCCTCCTCACGAACAACTTTCTTTTTTCCTCAGAGATTCTTTGAGACATTTTGCCTCAGGGTACTATTTGAAAGGTTACTGTGCCTTAAAGGGGAAGGGGTTTTACTCAAGAATGCTTGTAATGACCAGAAAAGAGGATACTGGGAGGCCAGTTCTAGACCTTTCTTATGAAAATAATTTTTTGAAGGTGCCATCCTTTTGGATGTAGTGTCTCTTCAGACTCAGTTTCCTCTTTTGATCCCTAAGGCTGAGATGGTGTATTTGGTTCTGCTTATGTACATATTACTAGCCATCCTGTATTTAAGACATTTTTGCGTTTCTATGTTGCTTCCTTGCATTTTCAGTTCTCTGCTTTGCCTTTTGGCTTTGTACTGCCCCAAGGGTATTCACCAAATGTCTAGCTGTTGTAATTAATTTTTGCAAGCTTCAAGGGGTGCAAATCTTCCCTTACTTGGACACTCTGATTCTGATATCCTCTCTAGAGATGGTGTTGAAATTTTTTTCATTTTGCCATTTCTCTTCTACAGAGCCTGGGGTTCACAGTACACTTCAAAAGGCCTTCTCTGACTCCTTCTCAATATCATGTCTTTCTGGGTTGCAGGATTCAGACAGTACCCATAATGGCTGTGAGAAATTTGATGAGATGGGATAATGCCAGCTGTGTTTGGGACAGTAGGACAATAAATGTGTAAAATATACCAGCGTAGCTAGCTGAAATTTCGTTAAGAATTATATGCCATTTGTATAAAGAAATATATCTTATCTGTATCTGAAACTGAAGTCTTTGTGAAGTTGCTTGTGTGGAAAATTTGTTAGAACTGTGTGTCATTTGAACATCAAACTGACTTGTACAGGTGCTTTTGCCTCAAAATATTTTAAAGTGGTTTGTGTTAAGATAATGTATTAACAGTGGGTCCTGCTGGACAGAGAAGCAGTTAAACATTTATCTAGTTTCTTTTTTTAAGAAATATCAGGGAGATGTGAATGAACTGTTAAAGTCAATAAAATGTTATCTCTCAGTTGTGAAGGAAGGCAAAGACAGAATGTCTACTGGAATAGTTTTTCCTCTATGGTTTGTCCCTGCAGGAGCAGTACTTGTTTTATGACATCCTGAAAACTGCACCCGATCTGAGTGATACTCTGTTTCACATGAGGGTGAAGAAATCCTGTCTAAACTTCAGAAGGAATACTGTGGGACCTAGAGTCATGTGACCAGAGATGTGGTCATTCTGTTTAGTCATCCTGGATATTATATTTTAGATATTACTAGGGGAAATCTGAGTACAGTGTAGTCTGTGTTGAGGCCTGACACTGGAAGGATTATGCACCATCATCTGCCTTGCTTGTTCTTGAGTAAGTTGTTAGAAAACAGTGTTGTTTAGGGCAGTCAGGAATATTTAGCAAGATTAGTTTATTTCTGTTTTTCTTTACTGCCTAAGACTGTTCAATGATTATTTCAATATTTCTTGTGAAGAGAACTCTGTTTACTGTACATATATATTTAGTATTTTCATGTTCTTTGTTTATTGTTAAATATATTTAAACCTTTTATTGTAGCTGGTCATTTTAGAAAATATTCAAACTCCTTATACTTACTTATTTCATGTGACTGTGTGGGAAGTCTCTGAAGGCCTAAGCTGTCTTGGTCAAACTACTACTACTTCTATTGATATTAATATTGCACAGTATTAATTGGATATCCTTTGTAAGGGCCTTAAAGTAAGTGATTAAATAGGGTGACTGGTGACAGTGATTTAACTACTTTATAGTCTGGGAAAAGGGGGCACAGTGGGTAAGCCTGTGCCAGCCTCGCCCAGATTTTTTTGAGCTACTTGGGGCAGGGACACGAAGCAGTTTGACAGAAGGGGTGCTGGAGGACTTGGCTTGGCCACTTGGCTGAGGACTTGAGCCTGTAGCTGTACTAGTGGGGAACCTTATTGGGCCTTGGAGGGATACAAATATAAAGCAATCCAGACCTTGGGCTGAGTGTTCTCCTAGTGTGCTCCTAAGTGAAATTGTGTTTGATGCAGAGAGATCTGCATCTGTAAATACTGTATCTATTTTCCCCAATGTGAACATTCCCTCACTGGAGTCAGTGGAGAGGATTGAGGACCATCATAATGGCATCCTTACCTTCTGCAAAATCCTTAAAACGTGTTTCCTTCCTCTAAACTCTTCTTCCTCTGGCCTCCATTACAGCCAGAGAGTTTCTGAGAGTTATGGGGTTTATGGCAGCCACCATTCCTATACTCCTTCAGACCAGAGTCCACATGAGGAAGTATCAGTTGTTTCTGAAGTCAGTGTGGTTTCTACATGCTCATCCTTCAGAGTTTGTTGTTTCTTTTGTTCCCTGTCTGAAGAAGGAACTTCTCTGGTGGATTCAGCAGTTGTCTTTAAATCCAGGGCTCACCTTTCAGCCTCCTCTTTCAGCTCAGGAACTGTTTTCAGATGCTTCAGACATGGGATGAGGAGCGGCTTTTGGCTCCCAGGAAGTACAGAGAGGATGATCACCTCTTCAGCAGAAGGAGCACATCAGTGTCAAAGAGATGTGAACTTTTATGCTGGCTCTGCAGGCCCTTCATCCTCTTTTTTTTTTCTACAGGGACTGTCAAGGTATTCACAGACATTACCACAGTGATGTGGTATGTAAACAAACATGGAGGAACAAGAACTTATCTTCTTTGCCAGATGACACAGTTTGGGATACTGGTGTCAGGTATCAAGTGACTCTTCAGGCAGTTCATATCCTTTCAGAGTGAACATTGTAGCCAACACTGAACAGAGCCTTATCTCAATCCCAGGAATGGATGCTTCACAGGGATGTGTTTATGGACATTGTCCACCAATGGTGTACTCTAGAAGTAGTTTGGTTTGCCTATACTCTGAACACACAGCTTTCTTTGTTTTGTGACATAGTCCTAGGTCCTCTGGTGTGGCAGTGAGATGCTCTCTATTTTTCTGGGAATGGGATGTTTCTGTATGGATTTCCTCCCCTTCCTCTCATTCAAAAAGTCCTGCTCAAAATAGAACAGAATGCTCCCAAAGTCTTGGGGGCTCCCTTTTGACCCCAACAGTATTGGTTCCCTGTTCCTCTATCATTACAAGTCACCTCACAGGGTGGGCCTTCTTACACAAGACATAGGATCTCTCCTCCATCCCCACCTGTCCGCTCATCAATTGACAATGTTGGTGATAGTAATCTGATTCCTCTTAGACACCTATTTTTTGAGGATGTGCTGTGGCTCCTGCAGTAGGGCAGAAAGCCCAGTACTAGGAAATCCTTCTTATCCAAATGGATTTTTTTTTTTAGTACCTGTCTCGTAACCTGGACCCACTTACCATGGATGTTCCTTAGTTTCTCTTTTATCTGTGTGAGTTGCTAAATGCTGGTTTGGCCCATCAGTTAAGAACCCGTTATCAGCTGTCTTTGCTTGCCTGCCTTAATCTCCTCTTTCAGCTTGTAGATTTCAGGCTAAACAATTTCTAAAATGTGTCCTTCATAGGAGACCTCCCAGGAAGCTTGTTCCCTCTCCCTGGGATCTTAACTTTGTTTTGGAGAAGTTGAATTTGGATCCTTCGGAGCCTGCTGATTCAGCTACTTTGCAGCATTGGTCTTACTTCTGCCAAACAGATGAGTGAAGTACATGCCATTATGGCTTGTCCTCCTTTTTTAGTATTTCATAAGGACAGGGATGAGTGTCTTTACATAGTAAGCCTTTTTTATGCATAAGGTGGTTAATGAGTTGTCACTTAATCAGTCTATTAGTTTTCCTACTTTTTTCCCCTATAGAAAATCTGCCAGTGAGAGAATGCTGCATACTTTGGATGTGCATAGGCAACTCAGATTGTATTGGAATAACAGTAAAGGGAGGAGGAAGGAACAGTGCATCCCTCTACAAAGCCTCCTGCCTATGTCCATTTATTACTTAACTTAAGCTCTTGTATCCTACTTACCTATGAACAACTACCAAGCTATTCACTGTTATGCCCTACAGTACTAAAATTCTAACAGCTATTTTGTTTTTCTAGACTGACTGTATCTCCTAATCCTTGCTATTTGTAATGTATCTAATTGCTGAAAAGTGTTTAGATTGTCTCTATACTTCAATGTGAATATCTGATTGTTTGAAGTAGAATGTACCGTGTTTATTTTTACAACTATGTATAACTATATTACTATTTGATACCAATCTGGAGCTTTTCTCCCCAGGCCTCCACTGAAAATGGACCTAGTCCAGTTGGAATTTCCCGGTCAACAAATGTAAAATAAAAAATAAAGGTATTAGAAAAACTGATCAGTTTTTTTTTTGTTTTTTTTTATCATAGGTTAATAGGATTAGCTGTATGCAAGCCAGGTATTACTTATTGGATTTTAAAGGCTTTTTATTTTTGTTGCACTTTTCATGGCAAGAGCCTTCCTTCTTCTGTGAAGGCTCATTCAACTAGAGCTGTGGCTTCTTCTGGTGCTTTTTTCAAGGGGTTGGATACTAATTCTAGTCTTGAAGCTGCTGCCTGAACTTCTATGCATACTTTTACCAAACACTACAAATTGGATGATGTGTGCAGAGGTAGAGATGGTTTTGTTACAGCCAATCTTCATGGCTTTATAGAGGGATGCACTGTTCCTTCCTCCTCCCAGGTTTGCTCTTGAACTTTGGCAGTCTCCCACATGGAAGGAATACTGCAACAGCGAATGGAAGGACATAGTACAGTTGTGTAAAATCTGACCATAACAATATATGTCCTTTCATTCACTGTTGCAGTATTCTCCCACTACCTCCATCCCCCAGTCCTTCTCCTGCATGGATGTACAGTTTAGATCCTGGCATTCATTACACTGGTCTCCTACTGGGCCAGTCAATTCTGAGAAAGCTATATACAGACATCACCACTGTGTCCTGTGCCAAGCAAAAAGCATACTTGTGAAATTCGGCATTACTTAAAGAAACAATAGGCTTTTGTATACTGGCCGGACAGACATCAACGGCGATCCTTGTCTTCTATCAGGATGTTATGGTAATATTGCTGACATTATGTCAACCAGCAACCAAGATTTTAGGTATAGTAGGGTTGGCACCCTATGGGTAAGGCAGGAGCTCAAGAGTTTTTGGTAGCCACGAGCTACAATAATGGCCAAGTTAGATCCAGAGATCAGATCTGAACACACCTGTTCAGCAAGAATGAAAATGGTCAGCAGAGATGGAATGTCATGGTGAGTACAATAACTTATTTTGCTTGTTAGTGGCCAAAAAGTCAGGGGACATTATACCAGTATTGGTTCTAAGCAAACTAAATCCAAGTGGTCATGGTCCAGTCCATTGTGCCATTTCTAAGCAAGGACCATTGGAAATCCTCCCTAGATCTTCAGGATGTGTATTATCAAAGCAAAACTGGACAGGCAGTCCTGTAGACACTTACACTCTCAGATGGGAGCCAGTCATTACCAATTCAGACTCCTGTCCTTTGGACTCAACACAGCCCCCAGGGTGTAAACCAAATGTATGGGTGTGGCGGCAGCTCAGCTGAGGCTAAAAGGATTCTGATTGTTTCCATACCTAGATGACTGGCTCCTCACCACCACACTATGCATCTCCTACAACAACCCATGAACTATTTGCTCCACATTTCTCACTCACTGTGGATAACACTCAGGTATGCCAGATCAAATCTGACACCAGTACAAATCTTGGATTGTATTGGTGCACATATGAATGCAGCAATGCAAATTGCCTCTTTGCCTCCTCATCACATAGATACACTCATGTCTCAGGTTCTTCTGATTCTATCCCATCCATCTTCTCCAGCTAAAGTAATTTTAGTTATGTATTTTATTTCACTTTGACATTTGTTAACTAGGTATGTCAGACTGAGCATGTGCCCTTTTCCAAAGGACAGCTGGGGAGAAAAGCTGCATACAGAGCAACTGTAAAGCAAAAATAACACCAAGTACAGAAAATTTCAGATACATGACAGATATAAGTACAGAACTAACTCTACATACATAACAATATAATACAAGATAAGATACAAGAGAAGAAGTCAAGATATATGGAAAAAAAGATGTTTGTGCATGGTTGCTACTTGTGTGGAAATTAACACACACACACACACAGTTTTCCAAATAAGTACATTTTCATAGTTCATTATAGAAGCTTCACTTCTAACATGCATGGCAGCCATGCACATATTTTTTTATCCATTTACTTTCTAAATTTCTAAGTTTGTAATAGCAATAATTAAAAATATTAAAACAATTTTCCCTATTGTTGGGCCTTTGTCCCCCATACGATATGGCTTTCTACAGATTTCTGAGGATGAGAGGTATGAGTAGCACTTGTCACCCTAACTCAGTCAGCACCCCTGGGAGAGCTGACGAAACTATTTAGTAACTTAGCTGTAACATGACATCATTAGCCAGCCTTTACAGCAGTAATTTTATCTCAATGTTTTTTGTGCAGTTCTCACTAACTATTGCACAAGACAGGTTAATACTATGAACTACCGACAAGCCATTCATTACATTTGCCGATGCCCAGCACATGTAAAGAGAGTGACAACATCCTCCTTTCAATTGAATAGTGGACCTAACACAGGCAAAGCAACAGATATGGGACAAATAAGAAAGGTCCTGTTCTTCTTCAGTAATAATGTCTCTGATTCACCCAAAAACCACATGAAGGAAAAAAAATATATACATTTGAAGAAAATAGTTAAAACCATGATTAAAGAAAGTAGTCTACACAAAAGAGGGTGTGTCCCCTACTACATGTTAAACCAATCACATAAGCAATGAACTTGTTAATCTCCCAAAACAGTCACCAAAATAAGCCAAGCTCTGGTTTCTAAGCAAGTGTATTCTATTTGCTCTGAGGATTCCTGTTCATTCAGCTATTAGTTTGTATTTTCACTGAAATACTCAAGCAGGACTTAGGTTGCAATCCAGGAGGGTTGGTGTGTTACTATTAGTAATCACAAGCATGCTATTCTGTTTTTTTTTTAATGTTATACTTTGTATGGTTTGTTTTAGTACTTAAAACAATGGCTTTACAGTGTAGGTAGCTGCCCATTCACTTCTGTGGTATGGGAATTGGTTTCCAGTTGTTAGTTGTCGGGGGAGGGGGTTCGCAGGACTGGCCTGTTTTTGTTGGTGGTGTCCTGTAAAGGTAATGAGCAAGTGTTTGACAGTTTGTAGGAAAACAGTTTATAGCTTTTTTTCCCCTTTATTTAAGGTGACAATCATTAGTGTGTGTCTGTGAGTTTGAAAAGCTAAAGTGTGTGCATATGTGTGTGTTTGAAAAGCTGAAGTAGAGTAAGGAAGTTAAACTCAGCCCTACAGATGGAGTCAGACTTCTGTACTTCCATTTCACATTTGAGTTTCACTTCTGGCTAAATGAGCCATAAGAAGTGTCACTTCAAAAAGCTTAATTATTCATGCTTTAGGGTGTATGGCAGCAGTGAAAGTTCTACTTCCTTTAGCATGCGACTTTATACGTATCCTTCAGTGGAGTCTAGCTGCTCAGTAGTCTATTTTTCAACAAGTCTTATATCTTCCAATCAAGCTTTCAACAATATGCAAACACCACATTCAGTGGTGGATCCAGTCAGATGATATTTACTTAGGTGTATCCTTTGTTTTACCACCCCCAGTGGCCACACTGAATACGTAAACCTCCCAATTGGTGAGCATTACCTGGGAAGAATGGTCAAAGGCATGTGGTCCCCCAAGAGACCAATTCACATATCAGCAACCTGGAGATGAGAGCAGTCATAGCTTTACAGGAGTTTCATGATGTTGTTCCTCTAGGGACTGTTGTGATTCAAATCAACAACAAGTCTGTAGTCTGATACATCAACAAGCAAAGGGGAGCCCATTCTTAACCCCCCTGCTGAGAAGGTATGAGAGTGTGGCAACAGGCAATCTCCTCCAACCTCTTTCTATCTGCAATGCACATTCAGGACAATCCAACATACCAGGGGAGAAACTCAGCAGGTTCATTTTACTACCTCATGATTAGTCTCTCAGTCAGTGGTGTATAAATTTTTCTGTCATTGAGGCCATCCTTGCTGTGACCTCTTTTTTTCTCCCACAGCAACAAGGGCAACAGGTATTTTGCACTGATCCACATTTGGCTAGCCAGTCTCCTTTATGCTTATCCCCCACTTCCTTTGTTCCTCAAATTTGTAGAGAAAGCATTTATGTTGGACTTCCAAGATGGCTGCACAATAAGTAGCAACAACTCCAGGTCTCCCAGTATGGAAACAGAAACTCAACAGAGAAGGCCAGTAGACTTTTAATTTTGGGTAAATATCAGTAATGGTTGAGTAGTGTACTGCCTGGATGCCAGGAAAAAAAGAAATACAGAGCATCTGGAAAAGAATCAGCTACAAAGAGAAAGGAGATACAGTGACTGTGGAAAGTTCTGCAGCTGTTCCACAAAAAGCAATGAAACCTCCAGACATGATTTCCAGCTACCTACAGGAACATATAAGAGAACTGCACACAGACCTGTAAAACGAAGGACTGATAGAGTATATTGACACAAACAATACAAGGCCTTAAAAAAATGGAAGAAAGTGTAAACAGATATTCAGATGAGGTGATAAAGCTGCAAAAATGCAGAGTTTTAAATGAAGATAGCAGTGGCTGAATATAAGACTGCTTAGGAAGAGATTTTCAAACAATAATAGAAGAGCAGGACGCAACATGTAGGGAAAACCAGAGATTTTCAGCTGTAACAGAGAAGCTGAAAGGAACTTACTACATTAATTTTATAAAACCACAAATAAGCAACTGAAGTGGTATTCCACAGCATTAGTTGTTAGATGAAAGGGTCTATATTATAGTCTCGAAAGCCGACAATGTCGAATCTGCCATCGTCGACACAAGAATATCGAATGCCCAGAATCTCGAGCGTGTAAATGGAAATCTCCGTAAGGGGAGATTTCCATTTACTGCAATGTAGTGTGGTCTCGGAGTTGGTATATTTAAGTAGCAGTGGGTGTGGGGATGCAGGGGGGCTTGCCCCCCCTGCTTAAACCCATTTGGGTACTTTTTTCTTTTTTTTTTTGTCTTTTTATAAGATGGACGTTTGAAGACATCGACCATATGGTGTTCGATGTTTTCAACCGTCAATCTTATAATATAGACCCAGATGAAAGGGCACATTGTGTGCATGCTTCAAACCTGACTGTGAGAAAGCAACCTAGACTTTAATGGCAGAGATGCAATCCTACCAGCATAAGGTGCTTATTCTGACAAACCTGCGCCAATGGTCGAAATACTAAAAATGGGAGACAGCAGAGTGTTTGCTGATAATGATTGCTCATTGCACCCCAGGCAGAAGAGGAGTAAACTGTTGAGATGCAGGTGTGAGATTTAAAGTGCTGTACCAAGCTGTCTTCAAGCTATTTTTTCATGGAGGGTCAATATCATTTCTAGATGAAATACATAATTAGGATAAAATACCAAAAGTTTGTCCAACAAAAAGTAATTGTGAAACAGAAGAATTATGCTTCTTGTTCTAGTAGTAAATACAACATAGAGACTGTATCTGTGCAATAATTTCCACTGTTTCAATGGAAAATGTGGGAGAGAAGGCCGGAGCTTAGGAGTTGAGTAAAAGAATTGAGAGTACATTGGAAATGAAGCAGAGACAGGATTTGGCAGATGGAGATGAACAGTAATAAAGCCAGTAACTTAATGCAGTGTTACACTGCAATAATTATATTTGAGAAATATGACAGAGCAAGGCCATCTAGACATATTGGACTTTTTCAGAATGTGTTGAATTTGTAGGGGTGTGCCCTACTTCATATCAGTAAGGTTTGGAGAAATGCTTTGGGGAGGGGAAGAGAAGGGAGAAATTGAACTGTAAGTAAAGAAAACAGTTCCTTTTCTTAACAGCACTATGCTTGTAGTGTATAGTTTTTTTTGCAAGCTGTAAAGGAAATTTTTCTCAGGTATGTGTAAGTTTAATGGGGATTGTAAGTAGGTGCTGCTGTTCATTTGTTTTGTTTTTTTGTTTGTTTTTTTCTTCTTTTCATTCTTCCGGCCTTCTCTGTTTGCTGTTCACTTTTAAGAAACATAGACACTGAAATGTCACAAAGAAATACAAAGCCTGGTTAAATCAGCATGACAAAAGAACAATTAATCTGCTTTTTCTCATTCCTGCTTGTGGGAATGACTGGATTAAGTACCTTACATTGGTTTAGTAACAAAGTTTAAGAGAATGCAAGTAAATCGAAAAGAATACTGAATATTATGACACTTTTTTCTAGCAAATGAATGTATGCTTAGTAACAAGTCGGTATCTGGCCATCATGCCTCCATGGAAACAGTATGATAAAGAGAAATTAACTGTCTGGTTCTCATTGCTCCATGGAGACAATCTGATAATGTGAAATTGGCTGTCTGGTTCTCATGTCTCCATTGAGTCAATCTGACAAGCAGAAATGGGTTACAGTCTGGTGGAGAGTGATTGGCTGGTGAAAAAAGAGAAATGGCTCATAGATAATGTTCTCTGAAAGCATTCTGGTGTTTTCACTGCTAGGAGAGCTATACAGATAAGTCAAAACCAGTTAGCAGCTAGTAGAAGCACAAGTTGCATCATGCTTCTTAGCATGGACAACCTTTCTTTTAGGTTAACGGAGGTTTATGAGTATAGCTGTCAGTTTGGGACATTTGTTCCTATTACAAGCTGAAAACTTCAATATTTGAAACTGCACATAGTTTTGTGTGTTACTGTTCAATAAATATATTTCAGGGGGTATCGTAGGGTTGTTTTTTTTGTTTGAAGGTTTTCAATACAACCAGTACATTTGTAAGATGTGACATATTTTAAAATAGATATGAGAAGAAACCACTATATAAGTTATAGAAGAAATGTAACCAGTGTGTGCCATATAGACAGAGAAAAAGTTTGTAAAACAAAAAAGCCACGTAGTGAACAATCACCAACAACACTCATTTCTATGCAGAGTAGACTGTTAGTTCATCAATGAAGGGAATAAAAATGCAGACTGCAGATATCACATAAAAACAGAATTTATAAATTCCAAACAGGAAAAAATGTCAATTATATAAAAAAGGTCAAACGCTGTCATCCATTCAACCATGGACTTATCCAGAACCACTTTACTTGTATATAAAAATCATTTCTATTTAAAAATCAGGCAGTCATGTGATTGTTCAGTGGATACCACATTTGAAATGATTGGAATTGTGCCCCCATATATGTTAACCTGGTTACATACCAATGGGAAAAGAAGTATGTTGTAAAATCTGATTTAAGAGAGAGAATGGAATGCCTACCTTTGTTTCTGGATGATATGTTCATCCTTTGGAAGGGTAGAGAACAATAAAGGGAAGAAGTTATTACCTACATCAACAATATTAACATTTTTGTAAGATTTAAACCAGAGCCTCACTGACAATCAGATTGACTATCTGGAAGTGATAGTCTACAGAGATAGGAGATCTAGTGTTTTGGGTCAAGGCTGTACAGAAAACCTACATTTCCTAATAAATATTTAGAGTTCAACAGCTGTCACCCTGGATACACAAACATGGACATTTTCAAAGGTCAGTTAGCGAGAGCATCCATAATGAGTTCCAACAGGGTCAAGTTCCAGATGGAACTAAATAAATTAATTTATATTTTCTGAGAAAGTGGATATGCAAGAGATGTAGTATACAAAATTAGTGTGGAATTACTAATGGATGGGGCACTAAATAAAATCTAATATTACGTATGACACGAGGGTAGTGCCCCAAGACACCAGGACAAAATACAGTCAGGAAAGGGTTTACATCAAGTCTGTGGTGTTATAATTGGATAGCTACACCAAAGAAAAAAAAAGGATATATTTATTAGAAACTAGAACATATTTAGGGGTAATGATGATATCTTTACGACCACTGGTGAAACTCCAAGATTTGTCTATATGAGTGGGAAGAAGTTACATTTTTGATTGGAACACCCCAAGATAAAAACAGTGTATAGCAACAAGGGCACCAACCATTATAGTGCATGCAACCAATGTAGATATATTTCATAAGAACAGAAAAACAGTATAGGCAACCCACTAGAGTAGTACATTTTGTAGATGGGAATTGTAACACTAGAGGAATAGTATATATAGTAATTTTCTCAAGCCATAAATATTTCTGCAGTGGAAAGACAGAAAGGCAGTCTTGTGAACATATTTATGAACATTTACATATAACTGCCAAAAGCAACACAAGCAGTGCCCTTTATGGACACACAGACATATGACCCACATTTACAAAGTGTAAGTTTGGTATTTTAGAAACAATACCTAAGAGCATCTGGGGCAGTTAGAAAACACAGGTAGAGAAAAGGGAGCTCATTTGGCAGATCAGGATGAATTCCATGTCAGTTCTTAGTTTAAATGACCAGACCTCATTGACACCAATACTGAAACTATTATCAGCTGATGTATAAATGAAGAGAAATAACTAAGCAAAACATAAGGTTTATTTGGATCCCTACTTTAAAAATGGAGTTTGAGACGGTAATTTACAGAATGATTAAAATGTTTATTGTATACAACTTGCATGATTGTTTGCTTTTTACTTTTTAAATGTGATTAACACACAATATATAAGGGTTGACTAGAAATACCTATTTACTACATTATTTTTTTATCCATTTGTTTTATAACATAATACTTCACAGGAATTTTTCGGCTGGTTGATATCTGTTGTCTTGTAACTTGTGGTAAAATGCATGTTATATGGTTAAATGTAACATTGTCTGTTTAAAACTTTCAAATGTAGAATCAATTGAACAGTAACATGATTGCATGATTTTTAAACAGAAAGAGGTGTTAGATGTAAGTAAAATGGTTGTGAAGAAGTCCATGGTTGAGTCGACAAAAGCGTTTGACTGTTTTTATGTAATTGGCAAGTCTCCATTTTATGTGACATCTGGAGTCTGTATTTTTATTAATTCCAGTGACTAACAGTGTATAGTATATAACACTTCCACCTGTCCACTAGAGTATGCATGTAACACAAAAGGTGTAACTAGACATAGTGGGACTTGTGATCGCATCTCAACCCTAGGCAAGTACTGAAGGAGCCTCAGTCTTCGCCACTGACACCAGTGAGAGGCGGCTACTAAAAACAGGAATGGATTTACTCATTATTTTGAAATTCAGCTGTTTGCACCATGCAGAATTTCTTGTAATAGCATACATAACATGATCTAGACCTGGGAATGGGCTCTGTGTTTCTCTCCAGACCCCAAACAAGATTCCACACTGACCACTTTGGAGCACTGTGTCCCAGTTGTAAGTAGCTGACACACCCACACTAGTTTTTTTTTTTATTGTCATACACACACAGTCTTGGGAAAGGCTGGCAGAGATTTACTAGATATGCCACTCTGCCAAGACTATAAGGTAATCATGCTGACACCAGTCAGCTACTCTAGAGCTTTTGTAAGGGTATCCAATTACTGAGTAAAAGTAATTGTAATACAAATGGTATAGTGTGACCAAAGCAAAAAGCTTTGCAGTGTGGTCACAGTGTCACTAAAATAAGCATAAGCACTCTCAAGATGTGAAAACATTCTCTGAAAGACCTGCCACAATGAAAAGCATAGAAACATGTAATAATAGCTAATAAAATAGAGAACATCAAAATACTGAATATCTAGTGACAGGAAAGGACAGAATTTTAATCACAGGTGCTATAAGAAATAACACAGTGGATAGATTTAAATAGATACAAGAAAACAATACTTAACTAATCTCACTATATTTTCCTGTCTAAAGAAGTGTTCACTATTTAACTGAAATAATTCAGCAAGGCAAAATGAAGTGCTGGGATGCTTTCTTCCAAAAGGCAAGATGTTATGTGATCCTATCTCGCCCACATTCTGTACTGATGGGCTCGCGGCGATCCCTCGCTCCGACTTCGCACACTATGCTATTGTATTGAACAGTTCTGTTGAGGAATTTGTGTTTCGTCAAGTCAAGGTTTGCAACTGTATTGTGGTTATATAAAAAAATAACGGATCATCACCTCGTCGCGTCTATTGTTTAGGTGCCAAGCACCTACAAGAATCATGTAGCGTGGTCACGCCTTCTCATCACCTAAGGGGTTCTCCTTCAAAAAAGAAAAGCGTCGGCTCCGACCAGTGGACTTGAGGCGCAGTCTGCTGCCGTGCCCTCAGTCTCGACCCCTCCTTCCCCCGAGAAGTCCTCCTCCGGGCACCGAGGAAATTACCTTGAGATCTCCCTCGAGCCGATAATTATAGAATCCAACATCGACAGGGTGCTCCTAAGACTCTTCCAGTCTCCGGTGTTCCAAAGCTAGTTCGGCTCCAGCCCATTTGCCGGAGCCGATGGTCGTCTCCTCTCTCCGGCGCCGGGAGGAGGTGTGCCGTCTACTGTCGTGGCCACGGAGGTGGGACCCTCCCAGGATTCTGGTGGTCATGATGTCTCCTTTGCTGACATCCTGGAAGCCCTTAAACATGAGGCGGCTGGCAGTCTTCTGCTGATGAGTCAGTGTTCCTTAAGGCCTCGGGCTCAGCCTCCCCCCCCTGGTGTCTCTCCGCCCTTGACGAGCTCTTGGATTTGATCTGTCGGGGTGGGAACACCCAGACTTCCTGCTCATCAAAGAGTTTCTAACTAAAGGTGTGGCTGTAGATGCTTTGGTGGTGGCATCTGCTACCCAGCAAGATGTAGCAGAGGCACGTCCGTCCATCCTCCTAATAAGGAGTCTAGGAGCATGGATCGAAAAAAGGCACCCTAAGTTCACATTAAGGTCCTTGAACTACCTTCGCACTTTACTAGATTTCAGAGGGATCTGATTAAAGAACTTTCCGATACCCTCTTGGGTAACCTGCCTGAGGGAGGCGAGTAAAAGCGGCAAGTACAGGCATTGCTCTATGGAGACAAGCGGAGGCCTTTAAGTCTTCCTTTGAACACCCCTTTGATGGGTCCTCCCTGTTTGGACCCAAGGTAAAGGACACACTGACCCGCTGCGAACAGGAGGGTAAGACTCTGACTGCCGGGGGGCACGATTTTCCACCCCTTCGGCCTTATCCCAAGGCTAATTCCAGAGGCAGAGGAGGGAAATTCTTCTGGAACTGGAGACCGAGAGTCTTTTCGTGGCTCTTCAGCCTTTCACAGTCCCTGAGGGATTGCCCGACTGTGCAGCTCAGGAGCCAGTCGGTCGTTTTCAAAGCACCTAAAAGCCTGGGAAGGTATCACTCAGGACCGATGGGTGCTTTTTATCGCCGGTGGTTACACCATCCAACGGTCCCCGCAGACCAGATCGGATTAGGGACTTACTCAAGATTCTTTTGGTGCCAAAACAAACCATTCTCCCATTGCTGGAGAAAGGTGTTTGGATGTGCTCCATAGATCTCATTACCATATCATGGTACATCACCTACAAGCCACTATATCACTGGGCAATTCCCTTGGAATCACCTTCAATTGGCCAAAGTCTGTGTTGCTGCCATCTCAATGAATAAGATTCATAGGGGTAGAAATAGACTCAAACCAAATCTATCTACCTACAGACAGAATACAAACTATACAGACTCAAGTTCGAGCCTTACTTCCCAGGTCCAAAGCCCCAGCCAGAATGGTCCTGCAGCTATTGGGATCCATGTGTTCTTCTAGTCCCCTTGGCAAGGTTGCACATGAGAATTCTCCAGTGGCTTCTTTCAGCTCAGTGGTCCTTTCAGGAACTCCCTCTCAGTCACCTCATATGGATCACGGAAACATGCAAATGGGACCTTCGCTGGTGGCTAGTGCCTTTGTTCCACCTCCTCGCCTCCCAGATGGGGTGGGGAAGGCAAATGGCACCTAGAAGAGACCCTACTTCATATCAACATCCTAGAAATGAGGGCAGTGCTTACAACATGTCAGTTGTCTGGTACCTGAACAAACAGGGAGGGACCAGATCCTATCCTCTTTGCAGAGAGGCCATGAGAGTCTGGGAATGGGCAGTCCAAGTCCAATGTGATAGCCGACAGACTGAGCAGAACCATCCTCAATGGTCTCTGAACATGACAGTTGCAAGTCAGATTTTCAGCAGATGGGGAGTTCCGTGTTGCGAGGCACACTAGCCGCCCTTATGCCTTCCCCAGTTCCTCTCCTTCCCAGGGTGATCTGGGGAGTAAAATGATCTTAGTTGCTCCTTACTGGCGTATGGTTTCCCTATCTTCGAAATATGCTCTGAAAGGTCCATGGTTCCTGGATCAGATCCCAGACCTTACTATAGTCAGAAGTCATACATTGGATCCAGAGGTTGTACACATATTATCTTGACGCCCATAAGTCTGCTACAAAGAAACTGTATTCTAGCAAATGGAAAAGATTTGCTATTTGGGCTCAACTCGGGCGGCCTGGATCCCATCACTATTCCAATCAAGGCTCTTCAGTCTCTACCATCAAGGTTCAATAATCTATAAACCCACCTTTAATGAGCAACAGATTGTGTAAGACCTTCTTGAAAGGTGCTGCACTTTTAAGACCTCCGATTTCTCATCCTGCCAACTACATGTGATCTAAAATTTCTATCGTGGAAGACTGCTTTTCTGGTGGCGATTACTTCTGCCAGAAGAGTTTCAGAGCTTCAAGCTTTGTCTGTAAAACCCCACAAAGACAGAGTATCTCTCAGGCCAAATCCTTCCTTTGTCCCTAAAGTTTGTTCCAGTTTCTGCCTACAACAATCATTAGAACTTCCAGTCTTTTTCCGAAATATTCTAACAAGAATTCATATTCCACACATTAGATGTCCACAGGCAGTTGCGTTTTATTTAGACAGGACCAAACAAACAAGGAAAACAGATCAGTTGTTTGTATCCTTTGCAGACAATAAATTGGGCAAAGCTGTCACAAAGGTCACTATTGCCAAATGGATCAGGGACTGTACTACTCAAGCTTATTCTTATTCTAACAAAGAGCTTACCACCTCTGTCAAAGCTCATTCTACAAGGGCTATGGCTACTTCGATAGCATTTCATTCTAAGCTTGCCATTAGTGACATTCATGGTCTTCCCGCACACTTTCATTTCCCACTACAAATTGGATGTGGCATCTAGAGGACGAGCTTCATTTGGTTCCACAGTGCTCAGGAGTGTTTTCCAATGAGCCACCCAGGATTTAGGTGCTAGGTGTCCCATCAGTACAGAATGCTTTAGATGTTTGGGATCCATCTTTTCCAATAACCCACCCTCCTTCCCCTTCCTTGGAGATCAGAGGATATCAGAAGGTCCGAATCCTGTTGTTTCATCTTGAAACATCTAACAATGTTATATAAACAAGTTGTGCATGTGTGCATGAATGCGGACAAACAAGATCTGGGGGATTAGTGGTGGTGCATCCTGGGATAAGAAATAGCTCATAGTGTGAGTCGGGAGCCGAGGGATCGGCTCCGAGCCCATCAGTACAGAATGTAGGCGAGATGGATCCCAAACATCTAAAGTTATGGTAAGTACATAACTAAAAGATAATGATATTTTACCTGACTAAGTAACTGCAATAACTGTCAAAGATCTTTACTTGTCGTGTTCCAAAAAATCAAAACAAAACAGAAAGAGTTCAGTCCTTTCAGTGCTGGTTTTGAAATGACATCATATCTGTTACAGTATCTGAAAGCTATAGAACAATTTCAAGAACTACCATTCTTCCCTTCTACAATTCTCTGTTAAAATGTATGCATTCAATCAGTTATAATAATAATGTCTGACATACAAGGACATGTGTTCTGTGTCCAGCAAAACCCACCATCAAAATATTTTCAAAATAAGCAACTCCACAACTACATTTTTAATACAAGCAACTGTACAGTTCAGAGGAATAGTGAAATTACATAAAATTATTTACAAAACTCCAGTGGGCTATGCTAGCATATTTACACATGCACTGCCCCACTCTCCCTGGCACAGATGGCATTACAACACATCATCACGGGACTAATGACTATTGAATGCAATGATGCTTTCTGTACTGTCTTTAAATGTGAATGGTATACAGATAAATATAATAAAAGGAATAATGAAGTATATCAAAAAATCTGAGTAAAAAAAACTTATGTTACAGGAGACATACTTGGAAAGAACGGAGCATGTGAATTTGATAAAACAAAGGTTTCCTGGATGGTTATTAAGAGGAATATGTGAGCTAAAGGAAAACAGGAGTATTTCTATTAATTGCAACAGCAGCTCCCCTGGAAGAAGATAAAAAAGGATAGCAATGGAAGATTTGTAGTGCTAAGGGCTACTGGAAAGGGAGATGGATTACAGTGAGATGTATTTATATTCACCAAAAACTGCTGTAATGGAGCTTAAGGAAACTCTGGGAGAAATGATCAGTTTTCAGCAAGAAATATTTCTTATATGTAAGGACTGGAATTTGATTTGCAGCAATGAAGATGTGTTTGTGGGGCCCAGAAGGGAAAGTATAACAAAGGAGGGTAGATTTTTGAATACATTTATGAAAATATTCGGCATGGAAGATGTGAGTTCATTAGCAGGAGTTTGAAAGAAATTTACATATTATTCATAAAGATATACAAACTGGGCTATACTAGACAGATTTTACATTTCATTGGAACATGTACATTTAATTGAAGGTATTCATATGCACCCAATAATTATTTGAGGCCATGTGCCAATAATAACTAAAATAAAAACACAGTGTAATGAAATAAAAATGAGACACTGGTGGTTTCCCACCTGTCTGTTGAAAACAAAGGGATGTAATGAATGGGTAGTGCAGATTATTCAGTAACTATTTGAGAGGATAGAAATTACTTCTGAAAGTATAGTTATGGAGTAGCTTTAAATTAAGCTGGAGTTTAAAAATAGAGTGGAAATGAAAGAGTGCTATGGTTAAGAAGTAACAAGAAATATTTGGACGTACTGACAAATGCTAGAGTATTGATAAACAGGGATACTCTCACAGAACAAGAAGAGGATCAACTGCAGAATGCTAAACAGAAATTAATGGATTGTGTGGTAATATACAGGAATGTATAAATATTGCTGTTAAGCAACTGTTCTGGATAATAAAAGTGGAGCACAGCAACTTTCAGAACAATGACTCAACCTACAGAAATGAGAAGGGGCTTTTGCCAAGCTTAGGGAGTCTATAACAAGGAAGGTAACAAGAAATTGTGTAGGGGTATTAGAAATATTTTAGAAATTATGTGAAAGTTTGCATAAAGCAGATAAATATGGAAAAGAAGACAAGATACAAATGGAAATGTTTATAGAAGTAAATATGCCAAGGTTAGAGGTAGATGAGGCTCAGTTACTAATGGTTAGAATAGGAGGAGATGAGATAACTGTTGTGTATATAACCAGTCTACAAGAGAGCACACAGGGATATATGTTATTCCTGTAGAAGTATGGAAGATAGGAGGGAAAAAACTGATGACACCTGGAAGGTTTTGTTTAACATGATTTTAAGAGGAGGAGAAGTACCATCATGTAAAAAAGTAGCAGTTGCTGTAATAGCTAAAGAAGATAAAGGTCCATGAGATCCAGCTTCATGCAGACCCATTTCAATACTAAACCATGAGTATAAAATGTCCATGTCTATAATGGCTAAATGTAGAGAAGAAGTAATGCCAAACATAACAGATAGTAATCAGTGTGGTTTTGTGGAGGGGAGACTAACATTTGAGAACAGTAACAGAACACTGATGATCCAGAGGGAAGCAGAATGCCATTGTTGTTGATGGGTCTTGATTCAGAGAAAGCATTTGGGAGAGTAAGTTTGCAGATTTTGAGCAGGGCAATGGAAGCATTTGCATTTCCTGAAAAAAAAATTGGTTGATTTGGAGAATAAATAATGGATGGGAGGCAAAAAGTAAAGTGGGTGGGGTTGTCTGTGATAATTTATGCTTAAGCAGAAGAACAAGGCAGGGATATCCGGTTTCCCCTTTGTTGTTTGCATTATATTTAGAACTGTTGGCAAAGAAAATAAGGGCCTCAGAAATTCAAGGATGTAATTGGCATGTTAGTCCATAAAAGATGTCTCTATTTGAAGATGATATTTTATACATGACAAAGACAGAAACAGACATTACAATTTTGTGGAACATTTTGAGACAGTTTCATAGCTTTTCTGGATACCAAATCAATGAAACTAAAAAGAGAAAAGGCAGTAATGGTAATTTATGTACCCAGATATGAATTGGTTTGACAATATCCATATTTAGGGGGACATGATAAGATGAAGTATTTAGGAGTATGGGTTAGGAAGTATTCTGGTGTGTAAGCTGAGAATATGTGGGAAGAAAGAAAGCAGAAGATAATTGAAAAACTGAGAAAATGGAAAGTTTGTTATAGGTATATGGATAGTAAGATATAAAAAGTTGAAATGTTTTTAGTCCCTTTAATCTTTTATCTAGGTTGGCCATATCTGTATCAATCAGAGGAGCATCATGGATAGCAATAATAAAGAGTTGAAGGACTTTATCTGGGAGGGAAAGATGGCAAGATTCAAATTGGATAAGCTGATTCTTCCATTGAAACACTGCAGATTGGGATTACCCAATTTGAAGTGGTATTTCAGAGCTGCACAGCTGAGGCTTTTATACATAGCACAAGCAGAAAACTATAACTCAAAGTAGAAAGGGATGATGAGGAAATGGGGGAAGGTCAAGAAACAAGCAGAGACAGATTTTGGATGCAAGCCTTGAGAAGAATAACAATAGTCATACAGAATATTATATGTATAAAGTATCAGGAAGTATCTGAACAAGGAGATTCTGCTGAGAGGGATGACTGCAATTAGGGACATAGGCAATAGGCAAGAAGGGGCTTGAATTTACTGGAGAAAACTGGCAAAAGAACCATAGTATTGGGATCAAAGAACTAGAGAGGGGAAGATGATAGAATGGGAAGATGCCAAGAATTTCTTAGACTTTAAAGATTGCCTTCCCTATGAAGGATTGATATCAAGAGTGTGGCAAAGAGAAAGAACTGTGGGGTGTCCTTAAGGGCAGATTTTTAGTACAACAGGAGCTACCAGTAAAAAAAAAGAATAATTAGTAGAGTATATAAAAGATTGCACGATAACTATAAGAATCAATCAGAGGAGGTTAGAAGGGATTAGGAGGAGAGACTGGATAAGTAATTCATAAAGAAACCATGGGTGGATGCATGTATGTCTTCCAAATATACCAGAAAATATAGAAGATTCAGGATTTCTGCTTGGAAATGTTTACATGTGTAATTTTTATACCCTTAGTACACTCTAGAGAATGTTACACTGAAATAGACAACAAGTATTGAAGGTGTGATGGGGAAGCAAGAGGTTACTAGGAACATATTTCCTGCGAGTGAGGTGAGCTGGTGGACTTTTAGGAATTACCCTGCGGGATGCACTATCAGAGGTCATGGGTGGACAGACTGGTCTGACAAGGGAGATAACTTTTCTGAGGTATGATACAGAATTGGAATTGCGTAGACATGACAAGGACTTGGTGTGTCTACTTATGGTGGCTGCCAACAAAGCAATTACTAGGAAATGAAAATCAAAATGTAAAACAACTATAGTAGAAGTAGTGATCATAGTAACAGAGATAAAACAACTGGAATTTAGATCTTTAGAAAAGGTAGGAGTAAACTATATAGGAGAAATGGGAATGGTGGGAATAAGACATACAGGAAATGAATGAGGTTTAAAAGAAGGCAGGGGTTAAATGAGCTGGGTAATGTTTGCCTGAGAATGATTGGGTAGATTAGATTAATGATGTATAATGTTTGCAAGTGGGATTGAGTCAGTATGGTTTGTAATGTAAAATGGTGGCAACTAGGATTGTGTTGGTGTGGTGTGGTGTGTTTTCCCTTATACCAATGTATGATTGCCTATGTTGTAAGTGATGGTGTAATAAAGATAATAAAGATGTTTCTTGTTTAAAAAAGGGCAGGAAAGGAAAAAGTTATGTAATGCTGTATGATACACAGCAATATATGTGAGATATGTTTGTATATGTGAACTTGTTAATAATGTTTGGTTACTTTCATCTAAATGTAAAATTGCCTGTGTCAAAAGTGATAATTTAATTAATGTGTTTAAAAAGAATTGGTTGAAGAGCTCAGTCCTCATGTTTGCTCCATTATGGTCTCACCAGTTGTGGTTCCCCTTCCTTTGGTCTCATCTTTGTTATCCTCCCTGGATACTGGACCTAACTCTAAATTTTCTTTCACACATCTCATGGAAGAGCCATCCCAATACCCTAGCCCTCGAACCAACCACATGTTTTTTTTCATTTCCAATAATAGCCAGACAGCCCAGGCTTCCCTCCCCGGTATGTACCACTTTAATTTCCTTGCAAAACGACTCCACCAAAAAAGTTGACAAGAGCAAATGGAAAAGATTTCCCTTTGGGCATTAATAATCAATGTTGACCCTTTTACTGCCCCTGTCTCTCATGTCCTTGATTTTCTGGCTGCTTTTTTTAAACATTAAACTACAGATGGCAGCCATATCAGATTTTCATACAGCAGCTAAAAATTATTCATCTGATATTGTCAATTTTCTGGTGTTCCATGACATGTGTGTTTGGATCATTTCCTTGGGTCTGACTCAACTTTTTTACAACTTGTGGCTATAGCAAACTCTTGAGTTCCTCCCTTACCCATGTTGCTGTAGGCCCCTCTGTATCTCAGATCTGATTTGCAGCCTTCACATATGGATGTGGTTACTGTCAACTGTCGAGCAGTTAGTAGGTTAAAAGAGTTTTTGACTGTAAACCTATTCCTTTTTTCATTGTTATATATCATGATAGTTACAAGCTATCCTCACTTATCCTTACACTTTTTTTTCCGCATATAGTTTAATACCACCATTGTTTTTTTGTGTTTCTATCTTTGCCTACCATTTTAGTATTACAAACTACCATTGTTAGTAGTTTTTTCTTTCCTTGCCTTACTAATGTAGAAGAACAAGTGAAAAAGAAAACTTTTCTGCCTTATTCTTCTTGCTGTTTACCATAATGCCAGAAAAACCTTCCAGTTAAGTCATGCCCATGAGTCTTGCACCTCTTGTCTGGACTCTGCTTATTTGAAAGTTCTTTGTGAGATTTGTAAATCTCTGAATCCAAAGGCTTCAGTAGACTGGAAAAATGAAATAATTCTGAAGGGACTTCTCCCTGAAACCTTTTCAGAATCATGGGCTGGAGCTCAGTCCTCCAAGGCAGGGCAAAAAAAGTTGATAAAAATCAGTCCATGAGCAGTCTGAGACTTGCACTATTTCTTTGGATCCAACAAGGAACTGACCCAAAAGATTTTGAAAGGCTTAGATCTCAGACCTCAGATCCAACTGTCTGTGATGGCCTGCCTCATTGGATCTGCTTCTCTCTGAGCCAAAATAACTCCCCTAGACCCATTATGCATCCTGTCAGGACCCAGTCCCCTTTGGGCAACCTTCCCACTCTTTAGAGAGCCACCAGCATTCTTGAACTCCCTCCTAAGCTTCTTCCCTTTCTTCCAGGAGTCTTACAGAGGCAGATGTATATAGGATGATGAGTAAATTTCTCTAGGCACAGATACAGATGGGAGTTCTCCCTGTTTCTACCCCTTCAGGTCAGCTCCACCACCCTTGGATCTGCCATCCCAGATGTCAGTGTGCCACGAGCCTTATCACTGTACTGCACAGGGAAAGTCAGCCCAAAGTCTCCTGGCCACCCAACATGGTATCGTTATTTCTTCTGATACTTATCTGGCCCCACTTACTGAAGAAGTCCCTAGGAAGTGAAAGTGCAAGAGGAGGCACTTAGACTCCCCTCAGCAGTCAAGCACAGAAGATATTGATTTCAGTGAAGGGGAAGGGTCCCCAAGATCACCATCTGATGAGTTCTCTTTTGAAGAAATTTTTGGTGGGTGTACTGATAACCCTTCTCTTTCCTGGGTGACTCCACCCACTGATGAGCTCATTGAATTGACCTGTCAAGTGGTGTGGAAGGAACCTGATTTTATTGTGCTGATCCCCAAGAGACAACATAGGATCTTTTCAAAACCAAAGGGGAAAGAATTTTGGAGCAAAGGAGTATCATGCTATGGTGGAGCCATGGCCACAAAGAAGAAACTCATAGAGCAGAGTTCATCTGTTCATCCCCCTAAAAAAGAGTCTAGGGTGATGGAGAGATTACTGAAGTATGTTTACAATTCAGTGACTTTCAGACTTAGATCTCTGAGCTATTTGACACACTTCACCAAATTCAGAGGGATTTGATTAAAAAACTCTCCAAATTCCTCTCAGGAGCAGTAACTGCTGAGGCACAGACTTTTGTTGCATCACAGCTGGCTACCTTACAGACAATTACTAATTCCCATGAGGCTTGTTTCACATGCAAGTGAAGGTACCTGTAGGGCAGCAGGTTCAGGCATTTCCATTAGGAGACATTCCTGGATGAGCCGGTGTTATTTTGCAGAGCCCTTCAAATCCTCCTTTGTCAATGCTTCATCTGACAGAAGTTCCTTGCTTGGCCCTAAGGTGGGTATAGGTTTTGTGACTCCTCAAAGAACTTACTGTAGGAATCAACAAGGTGGTCCAAAGATGTGGTTCAGAAGTCCCAGGGTCCTGTCCAAGATACATATTGAGATAGTTCCCCTGGGGACAGAGGAGGAGCTGTAACAGAAGATACTACCCATGTATCAGAGGAGGCCCACAAAACCAGTGGTCCAGTGATTCCTTTTCTGATAGACCATATCAGCACTCCTGAAAGGAGGCCTGACTGTCCACCTCTGGAGGCATTCGGGAGTCATGTATTCCTGCACCAGAAAATGTGGCTAGACATTACAGAAGATATATGGATCCAGAAGATTATTTCTAGAAGTTATGTAATTCCCTTATCCATACACCCTTAACAATAAACAAAATTCCTGAGGTTCCACCCAGTCAGATGAAAGTAGGAGCTCTAGAAATAGAAAAACTGCAAGAAAAAAAGAGTAATCCAGGAGGTTCCTGCAGAACACAGACAATCCTGAGCTTACTCAATGTTCTTTTTAGTGCCAAAGAAAGCAGGGAACTGAAGACCAATTCCGGATCTCAGCAAACTGAAGTAATCAGTGCAGTATACAACGTTCTGAATGGCCATGTTTCAGTCTATTTTGCCTTTCTTGCACAAGGATGATTGGATGTGCTCAGCAGATCTTCCAGATACATACTGTCTCATAGAAATAAATAGGCGATCCAGGAGATAGTTACGCTTCAGTTGAGAGTCAGTCACTAGCAGTTCAGAGCATTGCCCTTTGGCCTCACCACAGCCCCCAGGGTGTTTATCAAATGCATGGCAGTAGTAGTGGCTCACTTGAGGCAGCATGGATTCTGACTGTTTCAGTCACACATGTCATAATTCATTAAAGAGATGCAGAGGCTTCTTGTGAATTCAATTGTCTTTCATTAGATATACACATCAGGATGCATTGGTTCAGTACATTGGAATACATTACTTGGATTTCTTATACTTCGCTGATTCACTATTACTTCAGTCACACTCTCAGATGCAACTTCACACATGGCAGATACACTACACACTAGCAGAATCTGCACCTGTTCCCTACTTTATATACACATTATTGTTTAGCCATGGTGGCTGATGAAGTACAACATGCATACAGCTCTACAGTTTCCTTACCTGGATGGCTGGCTCATGACCACTCTGACCAAGCATGTAGTGATCAAACCAAAAGATTATGTGCTGCAATTGTGCTCTCATGTAGGTATTACAATCAATATCTACAAATCTCACCTAGAACCAGCTCAGCTGTTCAACACTGTATCAGTGACAGCCTCCCTTCCCTTGTCAAGGGTCAAAATAATTTGATTAAAATTGTCCAAAAGATAATTCAAAGTTCCTTGCTGTCATCCCTGATTCTACATCCTTTTGGGTCAATGTCTGCTCCCATAAGATTTCATATGAAAATTCTTCAGTGGACCCTGTTGACTCAGTGATCCATTCTGTACCAGCCCTTGTCCTCCCAGATGAGAATAAATCAGGCATACATAAAATATCTCAGGTGGTGGATTTGCTCAGAACACATTTTACAGGGATGACCTTTCATACTTCCTCAGGCCAAGGCTACAGTGAACACAGACACATCCCAATTTGGTAGTGGGGCAGTTCTTGGGAAAGGCAGTCCAAGGCACCTGGTCCTAAGGAGAGGCCAGTATGCTGAGCAATGTTGTAGAAATCAGAGAAGTCCTCCTAGCATTACAGGCCTTTCCAGACTGTCTCCCTTCGGGACGTATTGCAATTCAGATGGACAATATGTTGGTAGTCTGGTACGTCAGCAATCAGGGAGGAACCAGATCTTACCCTTATATTGAGAAGCTATAAAGGTATGGCAATTAGTGATCTCATCCAGTCACTGTCTGATAGCAATGCACATTCTGGAGAAATCCAATGTGATAGCAGAAAAGTTGTCCATCTTTTACCTCATGAGTGGTGCCTGAACAAGAAAATTGCAGAGACGATATTCCATCAATGGGGCCAACTATGCTGAGACCTATTTGTATTTACCCTCTAGAAGTGCAGCAGGTTTTTTGACCTGATCTTCCCATGAGAGGAGTAAGTGAGAGATGCTGTCCTCCACAATTGGCCCTCCAGTCTCCTCTATGCTTACCCCAACCCCTCTGATTCCCCAATTTCTGCTGAAAGCATCTCGATTAAAGACTACAGTAATTCTCTTTGGCCCTTATTGGCCTCATCAGATTTGGTTCCCCTTCCTTTGGCCTCCTGTAGTTTGGTCTCCATCAATCCTGGACCCAATTCCAGACCTTCTGTGAGATGTAGCAGACAAGATTCATCTGGACATTTTGACCCTAAAGTTCCCTGCATAGTTTCTCCAATTCCGTTGATAGCTATACAGTCCAGGCTGCACTCCCATGTTTAACAAACTCTTTTGTCTTCCTACAAAGCTTCCACTAGGAAGATTTACAAAAGTGAACAGAAAAGATTTTTTTTTTGGCACAACAAAGAAACATCAATCCTTTTGGTGTACCAGTATCCATAGTGCTTGAATATTCGGCTTCTATTGTTAATGAAGGTCTAGTTCATCAACAAAGTACAAATGGTTGATATGTCTAATTGTCATGTCAGAGTTGACAGTTCTGCCTTAGCTTCATCATGACTCTGTAAAGCAGTTATAAAAGGGACTTTTTTACTGAAATCCCTCTTTACAGATCCTACTTTACCATGGAATTTGAATGTATTGTTACAAGCCTTGACTGAAACACCATTCAAACTAGCTGTAAAATGTGAACTAAAGTGTCTGATTTGGAAAAAAAGAGGTTATGTAGTTACCATCCATCTGTTTTGCCCATTTTCATTCTTGCTCAACTGTTGGGTTCTGATCCAAACCTCAGATCTGACTTGGTCATACTGTATCTCATGGCCACCAGAAAAATCTGAAGCTCGTCCCTTACCCATAATGCAGATGCAGCAACCCCTAGCATTCCTCAGATCTTGTCTGCTATCTTATAAAATATAAAACAAGATACTATGAAAAATACTAACAGAATGAGCTATCTCTGTAGCTCAACAAGAAGGACAGTGGTGTCCTTATAATGTCTCAATCTTCCAGAATTCATTTGTGAGCAAGGTTGGGGGTTCATGATGTGAATTTGTGGAAGAATGAAAATGAACAATACAGATGAAACAATATAGTAAGTGCATAACTTATTTATCTGATGTCAATTTTCATTCTGTCTTCAACTGTTAGGGAAGTCCCCAGATAGATAAATTCCCGGGTTGACTCTAAGGATGGATATTCCTGAGCACAATTGAGCCAGGCTGCGCTTCACCTTGAGACCAGATCAAGTTTGTAATGAGTAATAAAGGTATGATGATTAGACCAGGTTGCAGACCCACATATATCATATGTGGAAAGCCTTGATAGAAACACTGAAGAGGTTGCCATGGACCTGGTTGAATGGGCTGTTAAAGGTTTGGGTAAGGTGAGACCCAATGTGCTATAAACAACTGATGTACAGTTCATAAGCCATCTAGCTAGAGTTACCTTTTCAACTGGTTTGCCCATTGTAGACTCTGCAAAGTACAGAAATAATTGATCTGTCTTTCTAAAAAAATTCCTTCATTAAAAAATGTATCTGTGGATGTCCAATAAATATAAAATTGTTTTCAAATTTAAGAAAGAAGATTGGCAGATTAATGGACTGGTTAATGTTGGAATAACATATGTTCACCCTTGTTTTCAAATTTATCAAAGAAGATTGACAGATTAATGGACTGGTTAATGTTAGATTCTGACACCACCTTAGGAAGGAAAGAAACATTGGTATGATATGTAAATCTAGCCTTATGAAAATTCAAATAGGGAGGTTAAAAGAAAAAAGTTTGAAGTTCTGAAATTCTCTTAGCCAAGGTAATAACCACTAGAAAGATAGTTTCCAGGTCAGGACATTAAGATCACATTTAGATTCTTGCTCAAAAGGGGAATGCGTGAAGGTCTGCAGTATAAAATTTAAATCACAAGTTATAGAAGGGTCTTTATATAGAGGTCTGAGAAGGAAGATGGCTCTCAAAAAGGCTTTTCACAGCTTAGGTGAAGGGAAGGAGGAATTCTCAAATCCAATTGGAAGAATAGAGACTGGTACAAATTGAACTCTAATCATTGAAGAGATAGGCCCCTCATTAAACATTTCTGCCAAAAATTCAAGAACACTCTATATAGGAGCTGAGAAGGGGTCCATGTGTTTCTGCTGTGCCCCCCAAAAAATAATATTTTCCATGTACTTCTGTAAAGTGTTGTTGTAGAGGCCTTATGGGGAGATAAAATTATGTGATGGCCAGGGGAAGAGGGCATCAGTTGTATGGCTATTAACAGAACTGCAAAAAGCAGACTGTTAGCTTTAGGTTTGAAACATCTGGGTGAATCATGCCTGTTGGGTGAGACAGGAGGTCTGGAATTGGATGCAATCCAAGGTGGTTAAAGTAGATGATGCCAAAGGAAGGGGAACCATATCTTTCGAAGCCAGTAAGGTGCAATGAGGATCATTTTGCTTTTCAACCTGGCAGCTTTCTGCAGAAATTTGTGGATGAAGTGAGTCAGGGATAAACAAACAGGAAATCAAGGGGCCAACCATGGAGTAGAGGTTCTGTCGGTAATTCCCCCTGAGGGGGGTCAGGGCAAAGAAGATGCTGAACCTGTTGTTTAGGGAACAAGCAAAAAAAATCACAGCAAGCCTGACCCCATCAGCAGAAAATAATTTCTGTCACAAAAAAGTTGAGAGACTACTCATGAGGTAGTAGAATGGACCTGTTGAATTTGTCTCCTGTCATGTTGGACTCCCCTGGAATGTGCATTGCTATGACAAAGCAGTTGGATGAGATCACCCTTTGCCACACACATAGGGCTTCTCATGGGTCTACTTTATTTAATCGAAAACGTGTTACGTCGAGCACCACTCCATCGACACATATACATCGAACCGCGAAATTATTGAACGCACAAAACCACGAAACTCAAAATACCGAATTGTCATACTCGGCCAACCCCACCGCCCAAAACACACTACCCACCCAAACAAAATAAATAAACCACAAACATACACCAACCAAAACCCTACTTCTAACCCTACACTAAACCCCACATACACCACTATCTATGCACTCTCCTTAACCCCTCCCTAACCCTAAAGTCCGTAACTACCGCACACTTACCCTACGGAACTATACCCAAACAAAATAAATAAACCACACACATACACTAACCAAACCCCTACCTCAAACCCTACACTGAACGTTAAATACATTACCCATAATAAATTACCTATCTATGCACTTACCTTAACCCGCACCCTAATCCTAACCCTAATGTCCGTAGCTATCGCACACTTACCTTACGGATCTGTAGCTCAGACGGGCCAACCAAAACACTTCCACATTTCGAATTTCACAGTAATTTCACGGTTTTGTGTGTTTAATTATTTCACAGTTAGATGTATATGTGTCAATGGAGTGGTGTTCGATGTAACGCGTTTTCGATTAAATAAAGTAGACCCCTTCTCACACAAGGGCTAAGACCTGGCTCTTCCTTGTTTGTTAATGTACCAAACTGGTGACATACTGTCTGTTTCAATCACAACTGTCCTGGAATGGAGAGAGTCTTGGAAGACCTGCAATGCTAAGAACACTCCTCTCATTTCCAGGACAATGATATGCACATTGGCTTCCTCAGGGGACCAAGTGCCTTGGACTGTCTTCTCCAGGAAGTGCCACTCCCAACTCATCAGGGCTGCGTCCATGATCACTATGGCCTTGGATTGATGGATAATGAAAGGACGGACTTGTAGAACCTAATGTGATGGAATCCATCAACAAAGGTATTTCTTGCATGTCTGAGTGATTCTTATTTGTGCTGACATGCAATGATAAAGAATCAACAATTATCTTTCTAGCATCCATTGAAGAATTTTTATATGAAATCTTGCCACGTGAGTGAAAATTATGGCACCTGACATTGACCTCAAGACTTGAAGAAACAATCGGGCTGAAAGTTTGGTACTGTGAACTATTTTCCTGACCTGGAATCTGATAGCTTGTACTCTTGATAGAGGAAGAGGAGCTGTCACTGCTATCATGCTAAACACCACCAGTATGAATCCTATGTGAGTTGGTTGCAACCTAAGATTTATTGAAATGTAAGGATTTCTCCAGATGAGAACAGGTCTGGAGTACATAATTTCATTCTGTTACTAGTACCTGCCTGGTCAAGGTGGTAATGAGCTAGTTGTTTAAGTATTGAAACACTTGGAATCCTTGCAGTCTCAAGTGATCTGCTACCACTGCCATGCACTTGATAAAAACCCTGGGGGCTATGGAGAGGCCAAAAGGCAGTGCTCTGTAGTGATAATGACTGGCTCCCAGTTGAAATCGTAAATAACTTCTGGATTGTCTGTTCATTCTTATGTGATAATATGCATCCTGAAGGTCCATTGAGCACATCCAATCATCCTTGGCCAGAATGGACTGAACTGTGACCATCAGAAATGTTGTGTATCGAACTGAGTTTTTCAAGTAACTGAGCTCCAAAATTGGTCTCCAGTACCTGTTTTTCTTTGGCACTGAAAATAATCTTGAGTAAGTTCCAGATTCATTGTGGTCAGGTGGGACCTCTGGAATGGCTCTTTTTTCTACCAGCTTTTGTATTCCTAGTGCTACTGCTTTCCTCTGACTGGGTGGAACATCGAGAATTTTGCATACAGGTGCAGGAGGTAGGGCAAAGGGAATTATATAATCTTTGGAAATAATCCTCTGCATCCATGTCTGTTGTGTTATCTCTAGCCAGGCTCTGTGGTGCAGGTATATTCAACCCCCAATTGCCTCCAGAGGGTGATAATCATGCCTCCTTTCAAAAGCGCTTATAGGGTCTATCATAGGAAGAATTTCTGGAGTCTTGATTCTGTGGTCATCCACTGATATATGGGAATCATTGCCCATTTGAGTTCCCCCCTCTGCTCCTGGGGTAACTATATGTAAGTGACTCTTGGAAAGCATCATGGGACTTCCCGAACTACATCTTTTGATCAACTTGTTGATTCCTAGAAAAGGATCTTTGATGGTTTGAAAAATGTACATCCACTGCACAAAGGGTGTTTCCATCTTTCTCACACTTGGAGAGTGTGTCCTTCATTTTTGGGCAAAACAACAAACTGCCATGAAAAGGTACATTTGTGAAGAACTGCAAAGTATAACTTATGCCAGTGTAACCAGCTGAAGTTTGAGAACTATATGTCATTTGTATAAAGAATTATATGCCATTTGTATAAAGAAAAAAAGTCTCTGAAGTTGTTTTATAGAAAATGTATTAGAACTGTATGTCACTTGAATAACAAACTGACTTTCATAGGTGCTTTTACCTCAAATGTATTTGTAAAATTGTTTGTGCTAAGATACTGTATCTACAGTGGGTCCTGCTGGACAAAGTAAGAAAATACTTGTCAGACTGCATGCATGTATGTTAATAGAGGTCTCTGGAAAAAGATTAGTTAAACAGCTAATGTTTTTGTTTTTATGGGTTTAAGACATACCAAGGAAATGCCAGTGAGCCATTAAGTAATTAAAATATTACCCCTTTGTTCTGAAAAGAAATGGAGATGGTATCTCTAGCCTTTTGCTCTGTGAATGTGTATTGACTTTCCAGCAGCTGCATCAGAGCAGCAGGACTTAATCCTGCCCTGCATTTCAGAGAGAAATATTTGTGAGAATCTGCGGTCAGGTGACCAGATGTGGGGGAATGTCTTACTTAAGAAAAAAAACATTAAATATTCAGCTATCTCTGACATTATTCTCTTTGTCCTTTTTCTGCTTGTGGAGGTGACACCCAGGCTCTGCCTTGCTTTACTAAGTACAACCAGGGAACAGTTTATCTTGAGAACTGCTAAGAATACAGCAAGTTGTTAGTTCAGATTAGTGTTTTTCTTTTATTGCTTTAATATTCCCTGTGAAGAGATCTCTATACTGTCTATTGTGGATATATTTTTTGTAATTTTTATGTATCTTTATTATTATTATTATTAAATATATTTAAACCTTTTATTGTGGCTGTTCTTTTAGAAAAGTATTTAATTTTTGAGAGTACCTGTACTTACTTGATTAGTGTCACCGTGTGGGTCATCTGTGAAAGCCTTGGCTGTTTTTGTCTAACTACCTCTATTTGTATTAGTAATATTTTGCGCAGTATTAATTGCGTACCCTTTGTAAGGCCCTTACATTAGCTGATTAAGAGCTGACTGGTGGTAGCGGATTTAACTACCTTATGGTCTGGGTACCAAGGGAGCACTGATAGTGATCTGTGCCAGCCTTTCCCTGGTGTGTATGTGTGTTTGAAAAAACAAATCTCAAAGTGTGTGTCAGCTACTTGGATCAGGGGCACGGAGCACTAGTTTTACAGGGAGGGTGCTGGAGGACTTGGCTTGGTCACTCGGCTGAGGACTTGACCCTGTTTCTGTGCTAGGGGGGAGCCTTATTGGGTTGTTGGAGGGAGACAGATAATAAGAGTTCCAGACCGTGGGCTGACTGTGTACCTTGTTGCCTCGTAAGGGAAATTGTGCTTGATGCAGAGAGGTCTGCATCTGTAAATACTGTGTGTATCTATCTTTCCCAAAGTGCACATCAAAACACTACTGTCAGTAGAGAGCATTGAGACTCCTTGGTCTCTGGCCCATAAGAGGGGCATCACAGCATCAATGAAGAAAGACTTGAAGGGCTCCGCAAAATCACACAAGCACATCCAAGCATGCCTCCTGATAGAAATGCGTGAACCCGCTGCCTTTGAAGCACCTTCAGCTGTATGCGACAGAAGCCCCATGGACAAATTAGAACCAGAGTGAAGAGTAGCCAACTGTGAAGCCACAGAAAGTTGAGCCTTAGCAGTAGTGGTCCAGGCAAGGGATTTTGAAATTCCTTGATCAAGTTCATTTGTAGTCCTGTAAAGTGTTGCAAATACTTCAGCAACCAAAGTGTAAAGTCGCTGAACCATACACACGCTTCCCAAATCTGTCCAATGGCCTGGACTTCAGTTAGGGGTGATGGACAGAGGAAATCTGGTCAACAAGTTCCTTCTTGCTGGCTGCCACCATAAGCATAACATGTACAGGCAACTCTTTACTACAGAATTCCCTACCTACCAGTGGAGGCAGAATCTGGTCTGGTCTCTTGGGAATTTGCTCAAATGAGTCCGGTTCCTGCCACACCTGCCTACACATCAAGTCAATCAGCTCATCATCGGGTGACTAATCCAGGAGGTAGGCAGGCCAGCTCCAAAGTCCTCCAGGAATACTGACTCCTATTGGGAAGGATTAGCACAGTACCAACTACCATTCTGGTCAAGGATTTCAAGAATTTCTCCAAATGAAATGTATTCAGGAGCCGATGGTGGAACCCTTCCCCGTCACTGAAATCAAAATCTTTGGTGACTGACTGCTAAAGGGAGCCCAAGTGCCTACTTTTGCACTTCTTCTTCTTAGGGACTTCCTCAAAGGGATGCTCTAGTGAAGTATCAGAAGAGACAGTGAAACCCTGCTGGGTGGTCTGGAGAGTTTGGGCTGGCTGTCCCTGTGGTGTAGAATGATGTTACTGAAGGTGCAGGGACATCTGGGATCCGGAATAAATATCTGAGGGGGTTAGGATCCCACTGCTCTGCTAGAGAAGAGAAAACCCTCTTCACCACTGGAAAGGAAGACAACAGAGCCAAGAAGCCGGACCTCTGGCCTACCTGAGGCAGAAGTGGGAGCCTAGCTGTCCAGTGACAAAGCTCCAAGAGGTAGAGAAGGCTTTAAAAACTTCAGAGTCAACTCCAACACCTCAGATCCAGCAGGAGTGCTTCAGCTCTAAGAGTCATCTGGCTCCAAAGACATCTCACAACCTTATCTTGCCAGTGGTGGGATGTGAACCCACTTCTCCATAGAAACTGTAGACTTAATACAGTACCTTAGACCACTCGGCCACACTACCGCCTTTGTTTGAGCTGGTGCAGGCAGAGATATCTTCGGATCCACAGATAAAGCCATCTTCAGATCCCAACCAGATGGACCCAGAAGACTGGGATCCTGGGGGTGTGAAAGGATGGGTTGGATCAGAGAAGGGGTTGTTAGTGGTGGAGTGACAGAAGGCTGGACTTCCTTAACCATGGTGGTGGGATCCAGGATAACTCCCATATGAATCTGCATGGTGAGAAATCTCATCATCATCCTGTTCACATCAGCTTCACTTAGATTTCTGGAAGACTGAGAGGATGCCAAGGAAGGGATTTTGATTGTCAGAAATTCAGAAATGGAGATTGAACTGTAGATGGTACTGGGTCAACAGTGGGAGAGTATTTAGTCCTAGGTAAAGATGCAGATCCCAAGGTACTCAGAGCTGAAGAAGGGACTGTGGGATCTCACACCTAAATTGTTGTGGAAGTCTTTGGATCTAAATTCTGCTTTTTCTTAGGAGGCTCCAAAAAAGAAGGAGGAGTTGAAGACCCTGACAGTTTGAGAGATTTTATAACAGACTCCTTAGTTTTTGATTTGGGGGGTGGAGGTCCAGAAATGTCCTCAGTAAAGGGTGTTGAAAGCAACCCTTTCAGAATTAGTTTATTTTTACAGTCAGTAATAGTCTGAGAATTAGAATTTTATCTGATAAAGGCGACTTGTGCACACATATTTTGAACCCCAAATGACATTTTTTCTGACATTATGAGTACTGTAAAGAATTTTACAGAGAAGAAGAGAAAAGGAAACTTGTAATCTGATGTTGTCAATCTTCATTTTATCCTGGACACTTGGGTTCAGTTCTGAACCTCGAAACCGACTTAGCCATTACTACAGCTCACGAACACCAAAAACATCTCGAGCCAGATACTACCTATGATGTTGCTCTCTCTATGTTGCCCCACATCTCGTTTACTAATTCCACACACATCACCTAGAGATGTTGAGTTTTTGGTTAACAATGCCTGTATTTTTTCCTGCTTATCTATTTCTGTGAGTATAATGCTTCACTTTTTTCCTACTGTTTCTTCACTATAGCCTACCCTCTTCCTTTACTCAAATACGTCTATATAAAATAGGTCTGTATTGATACCTTACATTATATCCTTCCTATCCCTGTTAGTAAAGTGTGGTACTATGCGTGTTGACTGTTGGTTGTAGAAGCCATTTTCTACTTGTCATGGCTGATAAAGGTAAAGGCAGTTCAGGTTTTAAGAATTGCCAAAAGTGTGAAAGAAAAATGCCCACCTCTGATGGGCATTCTCTATGTGTCTATTGCCTGGGTCCGGTGCATTTACAGGAGGAATGCTCCATTTGTCACAGCTTTAGTCACCAGACCTTGGTAGACAGGAAGAATAAATTGATTTTAAAAGACATGTTAAAATCTGCCTTGGAGGAAGCCATCTCGGGATCTGAAAAGAAAAGCAAGAGAGATGTGTCTTCCCCTTCATCATCTTCCTCTTTTTCAAGGACAGAAAAATCAGAAAAGCAGAGTCATCCAGTGCTGACTTCTCCACTGGCACCAACAGCTAAGATACTTAAGTCCTCGGTTACCTGCAGCTCTGCAGAACTGATTGGGGCCTAAAAGGATACTTTGGTACTGACTAGAGCACAGATAGTTTCTTCTCTTCCAGTGTTGAAGTTATTGGTACAGGCATTAGAAACAGGATCTGTTATTTCAGTGCCGTCTTCTGTTTCAGCTCCACTGGCTTTCACACCAACTGAATGCTCCTTTTTAGACCAGCCTAAGACCAAATATTCACCATCAGTAGACCGACTACCTAGTCCATTTTTGGAAAGAAAAAATGTCCTGAACCCAGTATGTTTGCTCCACCAACCTGACAGAGCTGGATGTGTTGAGATTGGTGGATCAGCTCCTCCTGGCAAGAGGGATTCCAGGCATGTGCCTGGTTCCAGCTCCTTCAGGTGCCAGAACACTTTCTTCCTCGACCCCTACTACTGCTCCTCCTCCGACCTCCATGCCTGGTTCCAGCCCCTTCAGGTGCCAGAACACTTTCTTCCTCGACCCCTACTAATGCTCCTCTTCTGACCTCCATGCCTGGTTCCAGCTCCTTCAGGTGCCAGAACACTTCCTTCCTCGACCCCTACTACTGCTCCTCCTCTGACCTCCATGCCTGGTTCCAGCTCCTTCAGGTGCCAGAACACTTCCTTCCTCAACCCCTACTACTGCTCCTCCTCTGACCTCCATGCCTGGTTCCAGCTCCTTCAGGTGCCAGAGCACTTTCTTCCTCGACCCCTACTACTGCTCCTCCTCTGACCTCCATGCCTGGTTCCAGCTCCTTCAGGTGCCAGAACACTTTCTTCCTCGACCCCTACTACTGCTCCTCCTCCAACCTCCAATGAGGCTTTAGATATTCCAGCTATGACTTTCCCTGTGCTGACTGTTTCAGTGCCAGTGAGATTTCTATCTCTGATACCGATTTGCCTCTGGGCTCCTTGGCACCTTGGGATTCTGGAGACCTCTTGGGTCATAAGTATGCTGTTGTTTCTGGAGGGCAGGATTCCAGTCCAGTTTTTTCAGAGCCATCTCTGCCCTTTGGGGCCTCAGCACATGTTAGCTTGACACTGGCTTTGGCCTTGGGGAGGTTTCTTCAGGGCAGGGTGGAACCACAGTGCCAAGGCAGTCCTTCAAAGTGTCTGTCTTCCTTCCTCTTTGGGGGGACCAGCTTTCCAGGTCATGGAGAGGGCCTTGTCCTCCGTGGGCATAGTCACCTCCTTCCCTTTCAGAGCAGCTCCCCAGTCCTTTCCGTCATGCAGAGTCCCAGCCAATCTTAACACCTGGACAGCAGGAGTCAAAGCTGCAAGGGTCTCCCATACCAGGTTTGTCCTGTTGTGATACCTCCCCAGATTGTCACAGTGAGGAGGTTCCTCAGAAGATGAGGTATAAGAGGAAACACTTGGATTCCCTCAGGAATCTTTCACAGAGGAAACAGATTATGATTAAGGGGGGGGGGTTCCCCACAGTCACCCCTGGAGGACATTTAATTCTGGAAATCCTAAAGGAGAGGGGTGTCTGGACATCCCAACAACCCTCCTTGGATGAATAAGTGTACTTGCAAGCTTTCAGCACTCAACCACCTACCTGTTGGGTAACTCCACCCACTGATGAGCTCATTAAGATGATCTCGCAATAGGCAAGGAAGGATCCTGATTCCATAGACCCCATCTCCAAGAGTCCAGACAAAATCTTAAATGTTCCCAAGAACCACCAGTTCTGGGCAGAGCGATTGTTGTTAGATGCCATGGTGGTATTGGCAGCTACAAAAAAGGAAGTGGCAGAGGAGAGTTCCACTATCCATACTCCTAATAAAGAGCCTAGGATGTTGTCTAGATTTGGAAAGCAGATCTATGCTTTATTGACTTTTGTATTATGGTCCTTAAACTTTATGGCTCACTTCAGCAGATTTCAAAGGGATCTGGTTAAGGGCATATCAGATACCCTGGCAGGAGCCATGTCTGTGGGAGTCCAATATAATGCTGCTTTCCAGTTGGCCACCTTAGAGTCTATTGCAAATTCGTTTATGAGGCTTGTAGCACATGCAGCCAAATGGCTGACCAGGGCAGCGGGTTCAGGCATAGCCATAAGGAGACATGCCTGGATGTGCTTATGTTATTTTGCTGAGCCATTCAAGTATTCATTCATCAATGCCCCCTTTGATGGCTCATTCCCTTTTGACCCTGAAGTATGAGAGACCTTGTCCAGGTGTGAGAAGGATGGAAAGACCCTTACTGCTGTAGGTGTAGACTTTTCTACTCCTCAATTATCCTATTCTATGAATCAGAACAGTGGAAAAATGTAGTTTAAGAAATCCTAAGGACCTTTCCAGGACACATGTGGGAGCAGATTCCCTGGGGAAGAGAGAGAAGCTTTAATGGAAGACACTGTCCACATGGTGGAGGAGGCCCACAATGCCAGGCAGGGTTCCAGGGACTCCTTTACTGGTAAATCCTATCAGCACTTCTGAAGGGAGGCCCGACTGCCACCCTCTGAAGGCAGTCATGGGGCATTTATCCTTGCACCAACAAGCCTAGCTTCAAATAACTTTGGATGTTTGGGCACAAAGGATTATAACCAGAGGATGCACTGTACCCTTCTCTTCCCCTCCCTGCAATTGCAAAAAGTTCCCCAACATTCCATCCAGTCAGAGGGAACCAGCAGTTTTAGAGCTTCAAAAACTGCTGGAAAAAAAAGAGTCATCCAAGATGTCTGCCAGACCAGATAAAATCCAGGATTTACTCAAGATTCTTTTTAGTGACAGAAAAGACAAGGAACTGGAGACCACTTTTGCATCTAAGCATTTTGAACAACTACATTCAACAGACAAACTTCCAAATGAACACAGTTCAGTCTATCCCCCATTTCTAGGGAAAGAGGAATTGATGTGCTCAATACATCTCCAGGATGCGTATTAACACATAAAAATGAGCAAGCGCTCCAGAGGATATCTCCACTTCCATCTGGGAGACAGTAATTTTAGTTTAGAGCTCTTTCTTTTGGTCTCACCACAGCCCCAAGGGTGTTCACCGAATGTATGGCAGTAGTAGCTGTTGAGACTGCAAGGATTACGGGTGTATCCATACTTAGACGACTGGCTCCTTACCACTCTCACCAGGCATCATACAGAACAAACAAGGAACTACATTCTCTGGTTTTGCTCCAACCTAGAGATTACAATCAGCTATGAATAATCTCATCTGAATCTGACTCAGACATTAGAATTCATAGGAGTAATATGGAACAGCAACATTTGCATAGCCTCCCTTCCTCCACAGAGACTACTGAAAATCAAAGCCCAAGTAAGGAAAACTGTCAAGAACAACAGAGTTCCCACATGACTTTTTTTACAAGGCTTAGGTTCAATAACAGCAGCCATAGCTTTACTGCCCCTAGCAATATTCCACATGAGATTTTTACAGTGGCTTCTAGCATCTCAGCGGTCCATTTTGAATCAACCAAGGTCAGATCAGGTTTTTATTAACAACCATTGCAAGAAAGACCTAGCTTGGTGGTGCCACTCAGAGGAAATTCTTTTGGGCTGCCCCTTTATTCCTTCTCAACCCCAAGCCATAGTGACCACAGACACCTCCCAGATGGGGTGTGGGGCATTATCTAGGCAAGGCCATCCAAAGCACTTGGTCCCCCATGAGGCCAACTTGCATATCAGTGTCCAAGAGTTGAGAGCAGTGCTGTTAGCATTGCAAGCCTTTCAAACCATTCTCTTCTTTGGGACTATTGCAATACAAATAGACAATATGTCAGTGGTTCAATATGTCTGCGGTTTGGTACATCAACAAGCAGGGAGGAATCAAGTCTTGCCCCTTTTGTCAAGATGCTCTCAGAATGAATACAATAATTTTCACCTTTGAGGATAGGTTACAGTTGATAAAAATGGTTTTACTTCCTAAGACCGTATACGTAGCTCAACCTATTCTGATGCTTCCCAAGAAAAATCTTCTTAAGCAAATAAACACACTATTACTAAAATTTCTATGGTTTCCTAAAAGAAATAGAGTGGCTTTCTCACATCACATTAGACCATGGGAACAAAAAGGACTAAACTTTCTGGATATTGAATCTTACATAAATGCTTTCATACTTAAAACTGTCTCAGACTGGATAAATTCCAATTATTTCCCTAACTGGAAATTGTTGCATTCTGTCATACTAACAATTGAAAATAGCTTATCAAAAAAAATCTCTGTAACAGACAAAGTTAATAAACTATGGTATTTACTAGGCATTAATATGCAATACAATACAACAAAAACTACTAAATTAAATTTGATCAATCTTCTTTTTAATGTATTCAGAAAGTTTGTTAATGCAAATATGGATAGAAAACTTTGGTTTGATCTATTAATTCCTTTTACCATTACAAATAATTTTCCTGATAGGGTACATAGAGAAGTTCTCATATCCGGTGAACAAAGGATTTGTTTTTTACTGGCAACAATGCATTAAAAATCTAAATGTCTTAGATATTCAATAAGTCAACCTATGGAATATCATCACAAGACTGGTTAATACTTCAGAGCATTTTATCATATTCTCAGTATCTGTGCAGAATAATTAATAATTCTTCTTATAAGAATATTCTAAACTTCATAAACGGGCTGTTTGGAATTATTTACAATGATCAAAATATGAAGAATGCTATTGTAAATTTGTATAGAGAGATAATAACCTATAAAACAATACCCAAAGCAATATACTGGCAACACATTACCAAAGGTTATTCCATGTATTTATCACCAGAAAACAAATCAAATCTTTTATTTTCTGTTAAACTCAAATCCAATTCACGATATTGGAGAATATTCAATTAGAAATTTTTACATAGCACTTTTTTAATGCCTGATAAAATTATTAAAATTAGTTCCTCCAGAAATGGGCTATGCGGGAGATGTCAGCAGACATTTAAAGCTGATTGGTATCATATCTTTTATGACTGTAGTGATATAAAGACTTTCTGGAGTCTGGAGAACTTTCTGGAGAAGTAACAACTTCTTACAGACTATATTTACAGAATCCTTTGTTTTATCTAAAGCTCTAATACTATTAAATGCAAATGAAGGTCTCCGACTGAATAAAATCAATTTATATTTGCTTCGGACAATATTGTCAATTGCCAGGAAATGCATAACAAAACGATGGAATTCCAATACAGCACCTAAAATGGAAAATATTTTTATCTCCACTGAAGAAGACGGCATTGATGGAGATTAAAATCAAAGAACTCAGAATGTATCCTAAGCCATTAGTTAATAACCCTTGGAGAAAAGTTTTGCAATTGATTGACACTATGTAATTGGATCCGGTCTTTCTCAGATTTTTGTTTATTTGAATTTATTAACTTTGTTTTTATTTGTTTTAATTTCTTTCACTTTTGTCAGGCTTAATGTAAATATTGTATATAGTTATTTAAACTGGATTAAAACATATAATACTATGTGATTGATCTACAAATTATTATTTGAAAAGAAAAAACAGTTGAGTAAAAAAAAAAGATGCTCTCAGAATGTGGCAGTTGGTAATCTCTTGCAACCGCTGTCTTATAGTGATGCATATTCCAGGGAGTTCAAATGTGGTAGTGGATATACTGAGCAGGTGCATTCTCCTGACTCATGAGTGGTCTCTCAATCCCAAGGTGATGAAAAAGAGTTTTCATCACTGGGGCCATCCTTGCTCTGACTTGTTTGCATCACCCCTGAACAACAACTGTAGCAACTAATTTGCCCTAATCCCTCCTAAAGTGGAGTCCATCAGAGACACTCTAATGCACAATTGTTCCTCTGGTCTTCTATATGCTTTTCCCCATTATCATTAATTCCTCAGTTCCTAAAGAGAGCAATCAGGTTTAAGAGCAGGGTAAACCTCATTACTCCCTTCTGGTTTTGGCAGATTTGCTTCCCCTTTCTTTGGCCGTGTCTGATTCAGTGACCATGGACTCTGGACCCAGATCCAGATGTCCTATCCCATGCAGAGGGCTTGATTCACTGCAAGCTCCAAAATCTCAAGCTCACAGCTTGGCGTCTACAGTTCCATTGAATGCCAGGTGCAGCAAACTTTCTTTCCCAGCTCATTGCATTCTTTTAGCATCCCATAAGCCATCTACCAGAAAGCTGTACAGCAGCATATGGGAAAAATGTTCTTTCTGGACTTGTGATAATAACATTGACCCCTTTTCCACTCCTATTGATAATGTTTTACAATTTTTAGCTTTGCTCTTTGAAGCAGGAGCCTCTAGCTCTACTATCAGGGTACAACTGGTGGCTATTTCAACCTTTCATAATGGATTTGAAGAGAATTACCTAATAGCTCATAAACTCTGCAAAGTGTTCTTAAGAGTTACCTTGATGTTAAATCTACTATAAGGATCCATCGACACACTGGGATTTGAATATGGTATTACAGTCAATATTTCATTCCCCTTTTGAGCCTGCTGCTGATTGTAACTTAAAATTTCTAAGTTGGAAAACTATTTTTCTAGTAGCGGTTACTTTGGCCAGAAGAATTTCAGAAGTGTAAGCCTTGTCTTGCAAGGTACCTTACCTGATATTTCGTAAAGACAGGGTTTCCTTAAGAACAAAACCTTCATTTTTACCAAAGTTGGTGTCAAAAACAAATATCAGTCAGATGATCCATTTACCTGTGTTTTTCCCAATTTCTCAAACAAAGGTGAATACTGTATACTGTTTATATTAATTAGATGTTCATAGACAACTGCATTTCTATCATCATAGAACAAAAGATATAAGGAAGTATGACCAATTGTTTGTGTCATTTGCACCTGCTAGAATGACCAAACCAGTCACCAAAGTTACTTTAGCAAAGTAGCTGAAATAATTTATTTTCTTCATATACAATAAGAGAAAAGTTGAATTACCTGGTCCTGTTTGGGTGTATTCCAGTAGAGCTGTAGCTGCTTCAGCAGTTTTCCTCTCTAGGGCATAAATGTATTATATTTGTGCAGTGTTAACTTAGGCTATGCCACATACCTTTATCACTCATTACAAATTGGACCTAGTCTGTAGTGGGAAGAGCGTCATTTGGTTCTATGGTGCTCAGGAATATCCTCCCATGAGCTCATCCAAGATGTATGGTAGCTGGGGTCTCTGTCCAAAGTGTCAAGCATAAAATGAAGATTGACAACATCAGATAAAGAAGTTATGTACTTACCATAACATTAAATATTCATTTATCTTTGACATCACCACCCTTCTTCCCCCTTCCATTCAGATTTCTTGGTGGGAAGACTTATGGTCTTTATTTGTAAATGACACCAGATATGGCGTCATTAAAGGTATTTCAGAATTATGCTGTCTTTCTGTTTTCTGTCTCCAAACACAAACTGAGGTAACTTAAAGAGAAGCATCATGGGTAGGATCTGGCTGGAGAGTTTTTTGATGTTCATGAGCTATAGTAACAGCCGAGTTGGTTCCGAGGTTTGGAACTGAATTCAAGTGTCAAGGACAAATGAAGATGGCCAACACAGATGGAATGTTGCAATAAGTACACAACTTAAATGGTAATAAAGTTACACAGAATGTATAGCTTATATAAAAGGCAGGAAAATAGCAACTATGGTAATGAGAATTACAGCTATTGTGAAAGAGAAAGGGAGGAAATATCTGAGTAAATACAAATGTATAAAAAAGATTTTAAAAACTCATCTGTGAAGAACAGCTCAAGAACTGAAATGGTGAACGCATGTCATTTGAAAAGTGGCAAATGAGACCGAGGGTATGTTAGGGGGTGGTGCATTATAAGTAAGGGAGGAGCTTGAGAGTTGTTGGTGGTCACAAGGTATAATAATGGCCAAACCCAAGAATGAATGGCAGAATAAAAATTGACATCAGTTTGATATTTGTAGTACCCATTACTTCAGCTAGGAGAACTTCAAAACTGCAAGCCTTATCTTCTGAACCTCCTTACTTCATTTTTCATATTGATAGGGTATCTTTACGAAACAGTCCATCTTTTCTTCCCAGGTTGTGTCAGGATCTAACAGTAATGAATCTATTAACATTCCATTCATCCCACATTTCTCTAGCAAAGACAAATACATTTTACATTATTTGGATGCCCACAGACAATTACATCTCTGTCTACATATAACTGACAAATTCAGGAAATCAAGATTAATTATTCATCTGGTCCTTTTCCCTAATAGAATTCAGCCATCTTGTAGAGAGCAGGCTAGAGGACAAGATGAAAAGGGTCATATCTCCCCTTTCCTCCACTAGAATCTAAAATTTTCACATAGAGCAGGCTACATTCCCTTGGCTGAAATGATATGGTCCTTCAGCGGTGGCAATCTGTGTGTAAGGGACCTGAAATTATGCTGAACCACAAGAATGTAGTACAGATCTTTCATAAAATACAATGGTTCATTGCTGTCTGTGTACACCAGATGTGATAGAGTGTATTCCATTAAAACTGGTCATTTTTCTAACTAGAATGTAGCCATATGGTAGAGAACAGGAGAGAAGAGTCAATAAAAAGGGTTATATCTGCCACTGTACAGTAAAGTGGCTAGAATGTATTCACAGAAAGACGACCCATTCCTTCACTAGGATCTAGCATTTTCACATAGCGCAGGCTAGACTACATTGGTTGAAAGACCCTGGATCCTTCAGCCATGGCAATCTGTGTTGAAGAGGCTGGAAATTATGCTAAACCAAAAGAATGAGTACAGCTCTTTCTCGAAAAATGGTCATTCCTGCCTTTGTATACCAGAAGTGACAAAATCTATTCTCATAAGAAAGGCCCTTTTCCCAACTAGAATTTAGTCATGTTACACAGAACAGACTAGAGAAATCGATAAAAGGGTAATTCTTGCCAATGCACACTAAAGGGTTTAGAAGCTATTCACAGAAATATGGTCCTTTCCTCCAGTAGAATTTAGCATTTTTAGATACAGTAGGTTATATTCCCTTAGCTAAAAGGACCAGGGACCTTCATCGCTGGCATTCTGTTCTGAAGGGGCCTAAAATTATGCTCAGCCAAACAAATGTAAGTCGTGTATTTCCAAAAAGAATGATAATTCCTGCCACTGTACACCCAAGGAGATAAGAGTTTATTCCCAGAAAGATGATCCTTCCCTCCACTAGAATCTAGCATTTTCACATAGAGAAGGCTAAATTCCATTGGCTGAAAAGACCTGGGTCCTACAGCCATGGCAATCTGTCTTGAAGGGGAAAGAAATTACACTCAAACAAAATAATGTAGTGCAGCTCATTCCTAAAAAATGGTCAATCCTGCCTTTGCATACCAGAAGTGACAGAATCTATTTCCATAAAAAATGTCATTTTCCCCACTAGAATTTACCCTTGTTGCACATGACAGGCTAGACAACTCAATAAAAAGGGTCATTCCTGCTAGTGTACACTAAAGGGGTTAAAAGCTATTCACAGACAGACAATCCTTTCATCCACTAGAATTTAGAATTTTCTGATACAACAGGTTATATTCCCTTGGTTGAAAATATCAGGATCCTTCATACGTGGTAATCTGTTCTGAAGAGGCCTGAAATTATGCTTAGCCAAACAAATGTAAGTCATGTATTTCCAAAAAGAATGGTAATTCCTGTGACTGCACACTAAAAGAGACAGACTTTATTCCCTGAAAGATGGTCCTTTCCACCACTAGAATCTAGCATGTTCACATAGAGCAGGCTAGATTCCATTTGGCTGAAAGGCCCTGGGTCCTTCAGCCATGGCAATCTGTGTTGAAGTGGCCAGAAATTACTTTCAACCAAAAGAATGTAGTGCAGCTCTTTTTTTAAAAAACAAAAGGTCATTCCTGCCTTTGTACACCAGAAGTGGCAGAATCTATTCTGATAAAAAAGGTCCATTTCCCAACTATAATTTAGCCATGTTACACATAACAGGCTTGGGGACTTAATAAAAAGGGTCATTCCTGCCAGTATACACTAAAGGGGTTAGAAGGTATTCACAGAAAGATGTTCCTTTCCTCCACTAGAATTTAGCATTTTCTGATACAGAAGGTTATATTCCCTTGGCTGAAAGTACCAGGATCCTTCATATGTGGTAATCTGCTCTGAAGACACCTGAAATTATGCATAACCAAACAAATGTAAGCCATGTATTTCCAAAAAGGATGTTAATTCCTGCCACTGCACACCAGAAGAGATAAATTTTTTCCCAAAAAGATGGTCCTTTCCACCACTAGAATCTAGCATTTTCACATAGAGCAGGCTAGATTCCATTGGCTGAAAGGCCCTGGGTCCTTCAGCCACGGCAATCTGTGTTGAAGGGGCCAGAAGTTATGCTCAACCAAAGGAATGTAGTGCAGCTCTTTCCTAAAACAAAAAAAGGTCATTCCTGCCTTTGTACACCAGAAGAAACAGAATCTATTCCCATAAAAAAAGTCCTTTTCACCACTAGAATTTAGCCATGTTGCACATAAGTAGCTAGGGGGCTCAGTAAAAAAGGCCATTCCTGCTGGTGTACACTGAAGGGGTTAGAAGCTAGTCACAGAAAGACAGTCCTTTCCTCCACTAGAATTTAGCATTTTCTGGCACAGAAGGTTATATTCCCTTGGCTGAAAGTACCAGGATCCTTCATATGTGGAAATCTGTTCTGAAGAGGCTTGAAATTATGCTTAACCAAACAAATGTACTTCATGTATTTCCAAAAAAAATGGTAATTCCTGCCACTGCACAGCAGAATATATAAAATTTATTCCCAGAAAGATGTTCCTTTCCCACAATAGAATCTAGCAATTTCACATAGAGCAAGCTAGATTTCGTTAGCTGAAAGGCCCTGGGTCCTTCAGCCATGGCAATCTGTGTTGAAGGGGCCAGAAATTATGCTCAACCAAAAGAATGTACAAAGTTCTTTTCTAAAAAATAAAATGGTCATTCCTGCCTTTGTACACCAGAAGTAACAGACTATTCCCATGAAAAATTCCTTTTCACCACTAGAATTTAGCCATTTTACACATAACAGGCTATGGGACTCAATAAAAAGGGTCCTTCCTGCCAGTCTACACTAAAGGGGTTAGAAACTATTCACATAAAGAAGGTCCTTTCCTCCACTAGAATTTAGCATTTTCTGATACAGAAGGTTATGTTCCCTTGGCTGAAAGTACCAGGATCCTTCATATGTGGTAATCTGTTCTGAAGAAGCCTGAAATTATGCATAACCAAACAAACGTACGTCATGTATTTCCAAAAAGAATGTTAATTCCTGCCACTGCACAGCTGAAGAGATAAAATTTATTTCCAGAAGGATGGTCCTTTCCACCACTAGAATCTAGCATTTTCACATAGAACAGGCTAGATTCCATTGGCTAAAAGGCCCTAGGTCCTTCAGCCAATAGAAATCTATGTTGAAGGGGCCAGAAATTATGCTCAACCAAAAGAATGTAGTAAATTTCTTTCCTAAAAAATAAAATGGTCATTCCTGCCTTTCTATAGCAGAAGTAACAGAATCTATTCCCATACAAAAGGTCCTTCTCACCACTAGAATTTAGCCATGTTGCACATAACCGGCTAGGGGGCTCAATAAAAAGGGTAATTCCTGCCGGTGTACACTAAAGGGGTTTGAAGGTATTCACAGAAAGACGTTCCTTTCCTCCACTAGAATTTAGCATTTTCTGATACAGAAAGTTATATTCCCTTGGCTGAAAGTACCAGGATCCTTCATATGTAGCAATCTGTTCTGAAGAGGCCTGAAATTATGCTTAACCAAGCAAATGTACGTCACGTATTTCCAAAAAGAATGTTAATTCGTACCACTGCACAGTAGAAGAGATAAAATTTATTCCCAGAAAGATGGTCCTTTCCACCACTAGAAACTAGAATTTTCACATAGAGCAGGTTAGATTCCGTTGGCTGAAAGGCCCTGGGTCCTTCAGCCATTGCAATCTGTGTTGAATGGGTCAGAAATTATGCTCAACCAAAAGAATGTTGTAAAGTTCTTTCCTAAGAAATAAAATGGTCATTCCTGCTTTTGTATACCAGAAGTAACAGAATCTATTCCCATAAAAAAGGTCCTTTTCACCACTAGAATTTAGCCATGTTGCACATAACCGGCTAGGGTGCTCAGTAAAAAGGGTCATTCTTGCCAGTGTACACTAATAAGGTTAAAAGGTATTCACAGAAAGACATTCCTTTCCTCTACTAGAAATTAGCATTTTCTGATACAAAAGGTTATATTCCCTTGGCTGAAAGTACCAGGATCCTTCATATGTGGCAATCTGTTCTGAAGAGGTCTGAAATTATGTTTAACCAAACAAACATACGTCATGTATTTCCAAAAAGGATGTTAATTCCTGCCACTGCACAGCAGAAGAGATAAAATGTATTCCCAGAAAAATGGTCCTTTCCACCACAAGAATCTACCATTTTCACATAGAGCAGGCTAGATTCCGTTGGCTGAAAGGCCCTGGGTCCTTCAGCCTTGGCAATCTATGTTGAAGAGGCCAGAAATTATGCTCAACCAAAAGAATGTATAAAGTTCTTTTCTAAAAAATAAAATGTTCATTCCTGCCTTTGTACACCAGAAGTAACAGACTATTCCCATAAAAAATTCCTTTTCACCACTAGAATTTAGCCATTTTACACATAACAGGCTATGAGACTCAATAAAAAGGGTCCTTCCTGCCAGTCTACACTAAAGGGGTTAGAAACTATTCACAGAAAGAAGGTCCTTTCCTCCACTAGAATTTAGCATTTTCTGATACAGAAGGTTATATTCCCTTGGCTGCAAGTACCAGGATCCTTCATATGTGGTAATCTGTTCTGAAGAAGCCTGAAATTATGCATAACCAAACAAATGTACGTCATGTATTTTCAAAAAGAATGTTAATTCCTGCCACTGCACAGCTGAAGAGATAAAATTTATTTCCAGAAGGATGGTCCTTTCCACCACTAGAATCTAGCATTTTCACATAGAACAGGCTAGATTCCGTTGGCTGAAAGGCCCTGGGTCCTTCAGCCAATGGAAATCTATGTTGAAGGGGCCAGAAATTATGCTCAACCAAAAGAATGTAGTAAAGTTCTTTCCTAAAAGAAAAAAAATGGTCATTCCTGCCTTTGTACACTGGAAGTAACAGAATCTATCCCCATAAAAAGGTCCTTTCCCCACTAGAATGTAACCATGTTACACATAACAGGCTAGGGGACTCAATAAAAAGGGTCATTCCTGCCAGTGTACACTAAAGGGGTTAGAAACTAATCAGAGAAATATGGTCCTTTCCTCCACTAGGATTTAGCACTTTCTGATACAACAGGTTATATTCCCTTGGCTGAAAGGATCAGGTCCTTCATCCCTGGCAATCTGTTCTGAAGGGGCCTAAAATTATGCTCAGCCAAACAAATGTAAGTTATGTATTTCCAAAAGGAATGGTAATTCCTTCCACTAAACACCAGAGGAGATATAATTTATTCCCTGAAAGATGGTCCTTTCCTCCACTAGAATCTAGCATTTTCACATAGAGCAGGCTAGATTCCGTTGGCTGAAAGGCCCTGGGTCCTTCAGCCATGGCAATCTGTGTTGAATGTGCCAGAAATTATGCTCAAGCAAAAGTAAGTAGTGCATCTCTTTCCTAAAAGAAAAAAATGGTCATTCCTGCCTTTGTACACTGGAAGTAACAGAATCTATTCCCATAAAAAGGTCCTTTTCCCCACTAGAATTTAGCCATGTTACACATAACAGGCTAGGGGATTCAGTAAAAAGGGTCATTCCTGCCATTGTATACTAAATGGGTTAGAGACTACTCACAGAAAGATGGTCCTTTCCTCCACTAGGATTTAGCACTTTCTGATACAACAGGTTATATTCCCTTGGCTGAAAGGATCAGGTCCTTCATCCCTGGCAATCTGTTCTGAAGGGGCCTGAAATTATGCTCAGCCAAACAAATGTAAGTCATGTATTTCCAAAAGAATGGTAATTCCTTCCACTGAACACCAGAGGAGATAGAATTTATTCCCAGAAAGATGGTCCTTTCCTCCACTAGAATCTAGCATTTTCACATAGAGCAGGCTAGATTCCGTTGGCTGAAAGGCCCTGGGTCCTTCAGCCATGGCAATCTGTGTTGAATGTGCCAGAAATTATGCTCAAGCAAAAGAAAGTAGTGCATCTCTTTCCTAAAAGAAAAAATGGTCATTCCTGCCTAAGTACACTGTAAGTAGCAGAAACTATTCCCATAAAAAAGTCCTTTTTCTCACTAGAATTTAGGCATGTTACACATAACAGACTAGGGGACTCAATAAAAAGGGTCATTCCTGCCAGTGTACACTAAAGGGGTTAGAAGCTACTCACAGAAAGATGGTCCTTTCCTCCACTAGGATTTAGCACTTTCTGATACAACAGGTTATATTCCCTTGGCTGAAAGGATCAGGTCCTTCATCCCTGGCAATCTGTTCTGAAGGAGCCTGAAATTATGCTCAGCCAAACAAATGTAAGTCATGTATTTCCAAAAATAATGGTAATTCCTTCCACTGAACACCAGAGGAGATAGAATTTATTCCAAGAAAGATGGTCCTTTCCTCCACTAGAATCTAGCATTTTCACATAGAGCAGGCTAGATTCCGTTGGCTGAAAGGCCCTGGGTCCTTCAGCCATGGCAATCTGTGTTGAATGTGCCAGAAATTATGCTCAAGCAAAAGTAAGTAGTGCATCTCTTTCTTAAAAGAAAAAAAAGGTCATTCCTGTCTTTGTACACTGGAAGTAACAGAATCTATTCCCATAAAAAAGGTACTTTCCCCCACTAGAATTTAGCCATGTTACACATAACAGGTTAGGGGACTCAATAAAAAGGGTCATTCCTGCCAGTGTAAACTAACAGGGTTAGAAACTACTCACAGAAAGATGGTCCTTTTCCTCCACTAGGATTTAGCACTTTCTGATACAACAGGTTATATTCCCTTGACTGAAAGGATCAGGTCCTTCATCCTTGGCAATCTGTTCTGAAGGGGCCTAAAATTATGCTCAGCCAAACAAATGTAAGTTATGTATTTCCAAAAGGAATGGTAATTCCTTCCACTAAACACCAGAGGAGATATAATTTATTCCCTGAAAGATGGTCCTTTCCTCCACTAGAATCTAGCATTTTCACATAGAGCAGGCTAGATTCCATTGGCTGAAAGGCCCTGGGTCCTTCAGCCATGGCAATCTGTGTTGAATGTGCCAGAAATTATGCTCAAGCAAAAGTAAGCAGTGCATCTCTTTCTTAAAAGAAAACACATGGCCATTCCTGCCTTTATACACTGGAAGTAACAGAATTTATTTCCATAAAAAAAAGTCCTTTTCCCTACTAGAATTTAGCCATGTTACACATAACAGGCTAGGGGACTCAGTAAAAAGGGTCATTCCTGCCAGTGTACACCAAAAGGGTTAGAACTACTCACAGAAAGGCCCTGGGTCCTTCAGCAATGGCAATCTGTGTTGAATGCGCCAGAAATTACGCTCAAACAAAAGAAAGCAGTGCAGCTCTTTCCTAAAAAAAAAAAAAAAAAAAAGATCATCCCTGCCTTTGTATGTCAGAGGTGACAGAATCTTTTGGAATAAGAAAGGTCCTTTTGCCCAGTAGAAATTAGCCATGTTATTGCTAACTGGCTGAAGGACTCAGTAAAAAAGCACATTCCTGCCAGTGTACATGAAGAACAGGCTGGGTACCCTTTGCTGAAAGGACCAGGTCCATTCAGCCAAAGAAATCTGTACTGAAGGGACCTAAAGTGTACTACTCTTCCAAAAGCCTTCTTTGAATTCTATGAGAGAAACTCCTTTTTCTCACAATAATTCACATTCTTTTACAAACCAGGTTATTCCCTTGCTTTGCGTTAACAACTGCAGGATTTTTTTTTTATAAATGTTAACTTTAGTCTCCCTTTCAGGTGAACATGAGTAATTTTGTAAACTGCAATCCAGAATTTTTTTCCTGAATTTGTCTTTTATACAATATAACCTATTCTGCTTTAGATGAAAATCAGTTTAAGAATTATTCTGATAAATAAACTGCATAATATTTATAAAGAAGTTAAAATATGTTTCAGTCCTTTTCCCCAACAATCTACTGTATTAAAATAGCTAGATTCCATGCTCTGAAAGGTCCCTGTCAATCATATGTATTACATCAGATTACCTCATGTTTATTAATAACTAGGTCCTTTCAGCCAAGGGAATCTAGCCTGTATTAAGTGAGAAGGCTAAATTCTATTACTGCAAAGAATGTCCTTTTCCCCACTAGAATTTAGCCTTCTCATATAACACAGGCTAGATTCCCTTGGCTGAAAGGCCCCAGGTCCCTTCAACCAAGGGAATCTAGCCTGCTCACAGCAACAAGGCTAGAATCTATTGCTGTAAAGACGGTCCTTTTCCCCACTAGAATCTAGCCATCTCACTATGAGCAGGCTAGATTCCCTTGGCTGAAAGGACTAGGTCCCTTCAGCCAAGGGAATCTAGCCACAACCAATTATTTTTAGTAGCAGACTTATAACGTTACCCTGCTGAACTTTTACCTTTGAACCGCAGGTTTACCATAACCTATACTTTACACCCCCTCCCTACCAGCTCCAAAAGTTGCTACTATGTAATTTCTCTTTCATTATGAATAAATTATTCAGCTAGACCTGAGATTTATTTTAACAAGCTTTCCAATTTTACAGTGTATTACCTTTGACCTTACGTTCCGCGAGGTACGTTGCTACAGTGTCCCTGATAGCTTACATGCAATAGATTCTGGGAGTTGTAGTTGGTATCTGTATTCTAGGAGGAAACATGCCGGATGACTTTGATAAGGACGTATACCCGGAGCCTCCTCGTCGCACTCCCGTGGTGGAGAAGCAGACAAGTCTGCCAAATGTTGCGTTGATTTTGACAAAAGCATGGGGTTTTGCTGTGGATGCTCCTGTCACTGTGTTCCGAGGTAGGGGGATATATTAGGATCTCCTAGGTGTCCTTGGTTGTAATGTAAGATAGCATTCATTTAACTGGTCAAAGTATGATGGTTCTTTTTATATAAATATTTTATATTTCTAGTTTTTTATGCCTTGTATAATATAATGATTTCACGTAACTCTAAAATAGCTTGCAGCAGTGTCACAATGTTTATTTTGATTTGCTGAAGAGTCATCAGACCAGTCAGTTCATTTGACCCGTCAACAGAAAAGTAAGCTTGTGGTCTGTAATGTTAGCTGTTAAATATTTTTAAGATCCTGTTATCTCACTATCCCCCTTTATTACGATGTGAGTGTACGCCCGCCTTTATCATCCACGTTTTATTATGTTCCCATTTTTTTTGCCCTGCCTTGAGTATTTGGTTACTCATTGGAAAAATACAGGTTTGTTTGCACTGGTTTCACACATGCCTATATGTGGCTGTGTGCGTATACGCCGTTCATTCTTTCTTTTCATGTATTTATTCATTCATTCATTCATTCACTGTCCGAGTACCTGCTTATCTAATTCAGGGTCACAGTGAAGCTTGTACCTATTGTATTCCTTAGTGAACACAAGCAGACAAATATCCTGATAGGATGCTGGTCTGTCTCAAGGCACGACAAACTACAGGCACACCTCATCTGTGGTGTCCTTTTTTTTTTTTTTTTTGGATGCTGGAGAAGCAGAGTACATAGTAAATTCTCATAAGAACACAAGAATGAGGGGCAAGACACCACACAGAAAGCAGCCTCCCTAGGAAGTGAACCAGAGAACCAAGTGCTGTGAGCCAGCAGTGCTCTGCTTTGCCACTTATTCTCACCAGGTGCTTCTTTGCTGCTGCATTTATTTAAAAAAAAAATTCATATTGGGACATATCTGCTAACAAAAGTTAAGTGGATACGGAAAGCAGGTAGTCCTACTCTACCCATTTGATTATCGCCTGAATTGCCAGCAAAAATCCATCCTGTTTTAAAGAGCTCACCTCATTCATGCTTTTGAAGCTGTAAACATCAAAAATCCTAACGATGACTGTATAAGTCATACCAGAAAGTCAGAAACAAAAGATAATAAAAACATGAGTGCTTCCACAATTAAAAGTTTTAAAACCAGATGTTTGTAATGCGGAATATGATGTGTGATACATACGTTGTATATGAGTGTGTACATCAGCATCCATATGTATGTGCATTTGCTTGTGTATGCATGTATATGTGTGTGTGTATGCAAATCTTTGGGTGTGCATGTGTGTATATCTATTTATGTATATATGTGTGTGCATGTTTATCTGTCTATGTATATCTGTATGTGTATGCAAACCTCTGTGTGTATATGTATGTATATATGTATATATATATATATATATAAAATTATGCACATATATATATGTATAATTATGCACATATATGTATAATTATGCACATGTACCGTGTGTGTGTGTATGCATGTACGGTGTATGTGTGCATGTATATCTTTGGGTATATGTATATATATCTGTATGTGTGCATGTATGTATATCTCTGTGTGTGCGCGCGTATATGTTTGGTGCATGTACTGTGTGTGTTCGCGTGTATATGTGTGTGAGTGCACTGTGTGTGCGCATGTACGTACTGTGCATGTGCTGTGTGTGTGCATGTACTGTCTGTGCCTGTACTGTGTGTATCCTCTGTGCGTGCGTGTGTGTGTGTGTGTGCGTGCATGCGTGCCTGAGTGTATGTATATCTGTACGTGTGGGTGTGCCCACGTGTATGTACATCCGTACGTGTACGTGTGTGCCCTCGTGTATGCATATCTGTATTGGTGTGTGTGTGCCCTCGTATGTATATCTCTATGTGGGTGCCCAGGTGTATGCGTATCTGTGTGCGCGTGCATGCTTGTTTGTGTGTGCGCTTCCATGCCTGTGTGTGTACGCACAAGCTTGCATGCCTGTGTGCGTGCGCGCGCTTGCATGCCTGTGCGCGCGCGCGCGTTTGCATGCCTGTGTGCGCGTGCATGCTTGCACGCCTGTGTGCGCTTGCATGCTTCTGTGTCTGCGCACGCATATCTGTGTGCATATATCTTTGCATGTGTGCGTGCTTGCATGCATATCTGCATGTGTGCGTGCTTGCGTGCATATCTGCATGTGTGCGTGCTTGCGTGCATATCTGCATGTGTGCATGCTTGCATGCATATCTGCGTGTGCATGCTTGCATGCATATCTGCGTGTGCGCGCTTGCGTGCATACCTGCGTGTGTGCGCGCTTGCGTGCATACCTGCGTGTGTGCGCGCTTGCGTGCATACCTGCGTGTGTGCGCGCTTGCGTGCATACCTGCGTGTGTGCGCGCTTGCGTGCATACCTGCGTGTGTGTGTGTACATATCGGTGTGCATGTATATCTGTGAGTGTGTGCATGCACATGCATGTATATCTCTGCGTGTATATCTGCGTGTGCATGTTTATCTGCATGTGTGTGTGCGCGCGCGTGCATATATGTCTGTATTTGCCTATGTGCATGTATATCTTACTGAATTCACATAAAAGCCATTTGTCTACATAATTGAAGCAAATGTAAGAAACTAGAATGGAAACGAGTTAAAATAAAAGAATAAAAAAGAAGCTCCAGTGCACACAGTTAAACTGGTATTGACAAGCCTGGTTCTAAATAGGTAAATTAACTTGAAAACTAAAACTAACATATTTGAATGTGGCTCTGCTCCTAAAATAAAGATGCTGAACTTAACTGGCACTTTTATACTCCAGGTCTGAAGCGTTTTTGTACTTAATCACCCATGAGACAGCCATCTTGTTTAAACAAAAAGTGCAACTTCTACAGATACTTGTTATAGACATGTGCAATTTCAGTCTTCTGGTGAAAGAAATGCAGTAATTAAAAAAATTGCAAGCAGAATATGTGGGCATCTGTCCTGTATCACACATCAGGCTCCCACACATTCTGTATCTGTCCATCATCGGGGTAGTGTGTGTGTGTGTCTGTGTGTGTGTGTGTGTGTGCTCACATATATGTATAGGTGAGCATGATGTATATGAGCAAGAGAGAGGGACCAGTTTGTGTCTACATACATAGCACATTGAGATATGGTTATCGATCCATTTCACATGAGGATATGTATCAGGAAAAAAATTGCATACAGCAGTGTCACAAATTAGATATGGTTTAGAAGTGAAAAGAAGGCACACTTTACAATAATGGTATGGTATACCACTAACTGCCTGTTTGGTTCATCAGCTATTTCATTTATTTCTTTCTCTATCTCAGAAAGAAGGCCAACTGTCTCGCTTATTTTACTGTTTTCAGCTTCAGGTTATACATGCTTGACTGCATGGGCAACAGGGATGGAGTCTTGACTGTGGCACAAAAGTCCTGGGTTCAAGTGACTGTGCACAGCCTATGAAGAACTAATGAAACATAGTTATTGCTGATTCAAAACTTTTACCCAAGTAGTGGATCTGGGGGCACTAGAATGAGGAGGAGGGAGTTCTTGTCTGGCAATAGCTCTTGAAGCCCATGAAGAACTAATGAAACACAGTTATTGCTGATTCAAAACTTTACCCAAGTAGTGGATCTGGGGGCACTAGAATGAGGTTGAGGGAGTTCTTGTCTGGCAACAGCCCCCTTGAAGCCGATCTGTCTATCATAACTGAGCAAAACTTTGGAGAAAGCAGCTAAGGGGAATGCATACTTTGTTGCATGTACACACAAACCTCACTGATATTAATGCTGTCCATTGTCAAGGGGAGGTTTAAGGGTAGACCAAAAACCTTCTCATAGGATGGTGATGTACCAGGTTGTTTCCATCTCGGTCTCTTTGTTTTGCTGTGGAGATTGAAGTTCAGGAGAGGCACTGGGACATGGTAGAAGTTTGACGATAAATGACACCAAAAAGAGATGATAAAGTCTCTATCCATTATGTGAGCTCTGTTTTATTCCTTAAATGTTACCTCCTTTCTTTACCGGTACATCCATGTAACAATGACCCTGTCTGTCTCTCCAACATGTTATATTTATATATTTTAGGTCTTTTGATCTAGTAGTTCTGATGTTGTGTTGTGGATGTGCAGAAGGTTCATCAAAACAGGGTCCTGGGATGCCTTGTATGTCAGGCTAAGATCACCTCTTGGAAGTCTGTATGATACTGAGTAGAGGGAGATGGGGCTTTCATGTGATCAGCATAGGACATTGTGTTTACTCCGTGTATCCTTTTTGTAAGGAACCTTTGTGGATGTTCCAGTTGCTGCATTTGTCTGGTCAGGTACATGCCAAAGGGGCATTATACGTTGTGATGGGTCACATGAGGGCCAAGTACAGTGACCTCTATGGACCTACATGCCATGCCTTTACTTATAAGTTGAACAGGATAGAAGGATTTTCTTACTACCTTGGACATAAGTAGGTCGAAGGCTAGGTTACTGTTTACTTGATTTCCATGATCCCTAACAAGTGAATCCACTTTTAGTGGTGTCTTATTGTTGATGTAGTTACCTGGGGTGGCTGACTTCCCAACGTTACTATATTGCATTTCTTGCCTTTGAGTTTTAAGCCATGTCGTTGGTACCAAGGGGTTGTCAGTGTTAGATCTTCATGGTATGTGTTCTTGTCTGGGGGAGATTCAATGACTATTGCTAGTTTTGCAATCCTCTAAAAACTTGATCAGCCAGAGACCTTTGAATAATGGCTTTGACCTTCGAGAAGTAGATGCCAAAGAGGAGAGGGCCCGGCATACCGTCTTGAGGTACTCTACAAAGACACAGGTTTGTGAAGAAAATGAAAACACTGCCGTTTGTGTTAGCATGTCTGGCAGGAGATTTGTGTATATTCTCATATTAACTTGTATTGTATGCCGGCATGTCTAATTGTGAAAATGTACATAAGTTTTTAAAACGTTGAGTATTTCCCTATTTATACAAGATGTTTAAAGAATCTGTCAGTGTTTTGATACATTTCTAATTGCACATGTTTGTGAGGGAGATTCTAAAGTACAAACTGTCTGTGGAGAATCAGATGATCAGTAGATTATATCATTAGAATGTTCCTGGATGCTGTGTGATTATTTGAACACATGATTGACAGGAAAAAGAACTTTTTCAAACAGCTCATAGTTATTTTTAAAGTAAGACAGTTGAGACTGTTAACCTGGACTATAAAAGAGACTGCTGAAGTCTGTTAGAGGGCAGTTAGAAGAGTTGCAGTCACAGTGCTGTGCAGTAGATACAGTTTTTGGTGAGTTTTGCTTGTGTAAGCCTTGCCTTTGCCTTGCTGTTAATCTTTAGATTAGATCACTGACAGTATCCTCTAGTTAGATTAGGAAAGTTTAGTTGTTTAGATACAGTTTTTTTTTCTAAAATGATGGACTTCTACAGTTTAATTTACATTTCTGGTGATTGAATTTTGGTGTTTTATTGAAAGTTATTGATTTACATTTTTTAATCATTTTACTTATTAAATGTTTTTCATTACTTTACATTGTGGCTGGACAATCTGTGTATTCTTTACAGAATTTAGAGAGTGCTTATACCTATTTGATACTCCCCAGGTCACCTCAAATGCCTGGCTACTTCTGGTCATTGCTGTCATTTTGATATTTAATAATTTATCACACTTTGAAGGGCATGTTTACCTGTCTGACTGTGGTGGCAGTGTTTACCATTTGTACTGGGGAGAGGACACAGCTGGAAATCTGTGACAGACTTCCCGTAAGTGTTAGAGTGTGTGAGATTTAAATTTATTTCGAATGTATGTCAATATTTAGTGACTGCAGCCCTCAATTTGCCATAACAAAACCACAAATTTGGAGGACCAGACCATAAGTTTGAGGCAAAGATCTGGATGGTTGGAAGGTATGGCTCTGACCTTTTTTTCTCCATCCAGGTGTCTTTTTTGCTAGTACCCAATTCTGAATCTTTTTTTCCCCACGTGCATTTCATAATTATTTGCTGCAAGGAGCAACTGCTGTTTGATGAGTGTTTCCTTAAGTTCAGTTGTGAACTTTCCCCTTTCTAAAATGCACGTCTGTCATGTCTCTCTCTCTCTCTCTCTCTCTCTTGTTGGGTGCATTCCTTAAGTTTTAAAGAATGCAGAGCCATGGGAGACTATAGCAGTCATGATGCACAACATAGCAGGATTATTTCATAGTTTTGTTTTTATAGCACTTTGTGATTTTTAGGTGAACATGAAGTGTAGCGGTCAGTCATAGGTTCATAGGTAGGTAGGTTCATAGGTAGGTACTAGGCTAGGTCCAAGGGCCTACATAAGCTTAGCCAACAAGGTTCCCTGGCTTACGCCACCCAAGAAAGTTATTTTCCTGTGCCACTGTCGAGCAGAGACACAGAAGTGATCCCCGGGGTGTATTTCCTATTTCCCATCCACTCATCAAGATTTTTCTTGAAGAGTGCTAATGAAGAACTTTGCTTGACATAGATGGGTAGCCTGTTCCAGAGTATGGGAAGTCTCTGGGATAGGAATCTATCCCTCCAGCATGTCCTGTTTATTGTGGTGACAAGGTTTAGGTCCCTAGAGCGTGTAGCTTGGAGGGATTGGGATTTTTTAGGTGTAGCATGTCCAACAGCTCTGGGTTTGACATAGCTTTATATGTTAGGCAGAGATCACCTCTGAGTAGACGATTTGAGGCGGTCAGTGTAGGGCATTTATTTGAGTCCAGTAATCCTCTTTGTGAGGTATGTCTTGTGAGGTACATTCCAAAAGAGGCGTTGTACTCTATAGTGGGTCTAATGAGTGTCAAGTAGAGGGGAACGATTACCTCCTTTTTTTTTTTTCCTGGATGAGAACCCTTTTATGATGAGGTGTGCCACATAGAAGGACTTCCTGACTACTGTGGCGATGTGACTGTCAAAGGAGAGACTACTGTCCACCTGGGTCCCAAGGTCTCTTATCACACATTTGGTGTTAATTAGATTGCTGCCTATGTGGTAGTTCATGGGTACAGAGTTTTTAACAAAGGGGATGACACTGCACTTTTTGGCATTGAGCTTGAGGCCATGGCACTGACACAGGCATCTGTCTCAGAGAGGCCCTTCTGTAGGATGTCCACATCATTTGGGGACTTGACTATGGCTCCTAGTTTGCAGTCATCTGCGAACTTCATTAGCCAGAGGCCTTCTGTGTTAGCCTGTACTTCAGAGAAGTAGATACCAAACAGGAGTGGTCCCAGGACGGAACCCTGTGGTACTCCACTTGTCACTGGTTTGAGGTCAGATTTGGAGTCTGCAACTTTTACAGTGTGGGTTCTGTCAGTGAGTCAGTTGGCAACCCATCTCGTGACGTAGGGATTTATGCCTAGTTTATTGAGTTTAGCTATAATTCCAGAATGGGGGATGGTGTCGAAAGCCTTGGCGAGGTCAAGATGGGTTGTGTGAACCACCTTACACTCATCTACGGCTTTGGTGACTGCCTCAAAGAAGTCGATCAGATTCAGGAGGCATGATCTGCCTTTCACAAACCCGAACTGGGTGGGATTCAGAGTTTGGAGGTTACCAATGTCTTTGTTTATGAGTTCCATGATGATACGTTCCATGGCTTTGCAGACCAGGCTAGTCAGGCTAATAGGTCTATAGTTCCCAGGATCAGTGGTGGCTCCCCCTTTGTGGAGTGGGATAACTGTTGTTGTGCGCCATTCAGTGGGCACAAAGCCTGATGTGAGGCTATTATTGAACATGGTGCTTAAGTGGGGAGCCAGTTCATTCTGAAGTTCGTGTAAAACGCAGCCTGGGATGTTCGGTCTTGGAGTGGTTAGTGCAGAATAAATGTTATGCAGGTGTTCAGTCTTTCCTACAGTTATTCAAGATGCTTTTTATTATGATTTGATATAAAATATATATATAATATGTATGTGTGTATATATAAAAAATGTAGATGTGCTTAAGTTGGTCAAATAGTACTTAAGTCGATGTGAATAATGTAGAATCAAATTGATCGATGTTATGCTTGGGAGCATGCCACTACGCACGGGCTGAGAACTAATCTCTGTGCATGCAAAACTTAAAGCATCTTTTTTTGAGAGGGGCAAATCCCCCTTCCCCCACACCCTCCCTACTAATTTTATATTCTAAGTCAAGATCACACATTCTCCGCAGAAAATAGTATATTCCCCTACTAGGGGATCTCACACCCTTGGATCCAATTGTCATTCGACAAAGTTACAGGGACTCTAGTCAATATTCATTTTTTATTGAAACTGAAAGATAAGGGTTGTTTACTTTTAACTGGAGTTTCTAGTGTGCTCATTTTCAAAATTGTGTCTTTTGTTGCAGGGCTTGCTTGTGTGTCTTTTGTTGCAGGGCTTGCTTGTGTGTCTTTTGTTGCAGGGTTTGCTTGTGTGTCTTTTGTTGCAGGGTTTGCTTGTGTGTCTTTTGTTGCAGGGTTTGCTTGTGTGTCTTTTGTTGCAGGGTTTGCTTGTGTGTCTTTTGTTGCAGGGCTTT